>NC_053132.1:2832460-2854960 GCF_010015445.1 Perca fluviatilis
TAATAACCTGGTTTTAAATTCAATCTTTAATAACCTGGTTTTAGATTCCACCAGAGATCCCTGCGTGTCCAAACATGTCGGCTTCAATTACAAAACTCTCCGGTTGATGTCACGATGTCTCTGGCTTTGAACATTTCACTCAATATCAGCGAGGTAATGCTCGCTGGGCCGACGATGCAGGGACAAAATGACTTTGAAGCCACTTAGTCGTGTGTGTTTATCTGTTGTTGATGATGATGATGATGTGTGTGTTGATGGTATCTGTGTCTGTCTGTGTGGTTGTGTGTCTGTCTGTGTGGTTGGTGTGTCTGTCTGTGTGTGTGTGTGTGTGTTGTGTGTGTGATGTGTGTATGTGTTGTTGTGTGTGTGTGTGTGTGTATCTGTGTGTGATTGTGTGTGTCTGTGTGTGTGTGTGTCTGTGTGTGTGTGTGTCTGTCTGTGTGTGTGTGTCTGTCTGTCTGTTGTGTGTCTGTGTGTGTTGTGTGTGTGTGTTTGTGTCTGTTGTGTGTGTGATGTGTGTGTGTCTGTGTGTGTGTGTTGTGTGTTTATCTCTGTTTGGTGTGTGTGTGTGTTTGTGGTGTGTGTTGTGTGTTGTTGTGTGTGTGGTGTGTGTGTCTGTGTGTGTGTGTGTTGTGTGTGTGTGTGTCTGTCTGTGTGTTTGTGTGTGTCTTTGTCTGTCTGTGTGTGTCTGTCTGTCTGTGTGTGTATGTGTGTTGTGTGTCTGTCTGTCTGTGTGTGTTGTTGTTGTGGTTGTGTTCTGTGTGTGTGTCTTTGTCTGTCTGTGTGTGTGTGTGTGTGTGTGTGTTTGTCTTTGTCTCGGTGTGTGTGTGTGTGTGTCTCTTGTGTGTGTGTGTGTGTCTCTGTGTGTGTTTGTGTGTCTGTCTGTGTGTGTGTGTGTGTGTGTGTGTTTGTCTGTGTCTCGGTGTGTTTGTGTGTGTGTCTCTGTGTGTGTGTGTGTGTGTGTGTGTGTGTGTCTTTGTCTGTCTGTCTGTGTCTGTCTGTGTGTGTGTGTGTCTGTGTCTGTCTGTGTCTGTGTGTGTGTCTGTGTCTGTCTGTGTGTGTGTGTGTCTGTCTGTGTGTGTCTGTCTCTGTGTGTGTGTGTGTGTCTTTGTGTGTCTGTCTGTGTCTGTCTGTGTGTGTGTGTGTCTGTGTCTGTCTGTGTGTGTGTGTGTGTCTGTGTGTGTGTGTGTGTGTGTGTGTGTGTGTGTGTCTGTGTCTTTCTGTGTGTGTGTGTGTGTGTGTGTGTGTCTGTCTGTGTGTGTGTGTGTTTGTGTGTTTGTGTCATGCTCAGTAATGTATTTCATCATGTCTTGTTCTTTTTCGGTCCTCGGTTTTTTGGAGTCCACAAACAAATGTGGACTCTCTGAAGCGATGAAGAATTCATGTTGTATCTGTATCCTCTAAACGTATTTCTTAAATAAATGATGGCGTTGCCGTGCCGACGGGGAGCACAACAGTCCATCTATCAGCCAGAGACTTGAGCCACTTCAGAGAACTCAGGGCCGACCATTTTCCTGAGAAGAAATGACTCACAAATCCTAACTGTTCCTGTTGTACTGCAGATTATTTTTGGGGGCATTTTAGGCCTTTATTTCCACAGGACAGCTGAAGACATGAAAGGTTAGAGGTCGGAGTCGAACCCGCGGTCGCTGCGTTGAGGAGTAAACCTCTGTATATGGGCGCATGCTCTACCAGGTGAGCTACCCAGGCGCCCACTCGACACACAATTTAAAGCGCCTGTATTCATGCTCATTTTCAGGTTCATGATTGTATTTAGAGGTTGTACCAGAATATGGTTTATTTATCAACAAACACCATATTTTAGTTGTACTGCACATTGCTGCAGCTCCTCTTTTCACCCTGTGTTCAGGTCTCTGTTTTAGCTACAGAGTGAGACCTCTCTTCTTCTGTACTGTCTTTGATTGCACTCGCACATGCCCAGTAGCTCAGATCGTAGCTCATGTCAGCTAGCTCCATAGACAGTAAAAGAAAGGCTGTTTCTCCAACTTCAGTCAGTTCCAAGGCAGGATCAGCTGGGAGACTTCTTCTAAACCAGGGAGCACATGGAAGTAGTTCTTCTGGTAGATTATGGTGAACTAGTGTGTGTTATAGCAGTGCTTTGCTATTGAGAACGAGCTAGCATGCTAACGGTTAGCCCCCTAGCCCCCTTCGTTTCGGCTAGTGCCGTAGAAAGCCGTGCAGATGTTGACCAGCTCACCAGGAGACTGAAGGCAGGACACATTCAGAAACCAGATCTCACTCAGAACACCATGGATGGATTTTTATCAAAGTCTGTATGTGTGTGGAAGCACCAGAGACACAAAATAACACCCCAAATCCCCAGAAAAAAGAGATTATTTTTTCATAATATGGACACTTTAAAAGGCACATCACCGGGTCACTGTGGCTCTGACCCAGAGGAGGAAATCAACTTGATGTCTCCGGTTAAGACCAGTAATCTTCTCCTGTGATTCGTCCACACCAAGACGATAACCGTGAATATGTAGTTTTAAAAATCGAGAGAGACCCTGACAGCCAATCAGAATCCATCTGAGTTTACAACATTACAGAAACAGAGGATTTCACTCGTGCTGATTTCGTTCACTGTTATCCGTGCTGGTTCTCTTTCTTCCAGAGGTGCCGATTTGTGCACCTCATTGAGACAACTCAGTGAATAAAATATGAATGGGATGAAATGAGAAATCTGTCCTACTAATTTCCTTCTTTTTTTTTTTTATATTTCATGGATATTTTATGATCTTTTATGGGTATTTTTTGCCCCCGAGCCTCCATTAATATCTGACCCCCAGAGCAGTCGTGTTAGTTTAACAGACGTGTGGTGATTCTGTTCCAGATGAGCCGAAATATTGAACTACCGGTACTTAAACTGGCCACTATGACACGCTGGATGTTACACCAACATGAAGGAGATTTATGGTTCTCTGCACGTTAAAAAAGAGATGATTTCAGAAAGGGGAAATCCTCATAGCTCTCCACACACACACACATACACACACACACACAGAGATCGCACACACATACACACACACACACAGACACACACACACACACACACACACACACACAGACACAGACACATAAAACACCACACACACACACACACACACAGACACACACACACACACACAGAGACACCACACACAAACAGACACACACACACACACAGAGACACACACAATACTACACAGAGACACACACACACGCACACACACAGAGACACACACACAAACAGACACACACACACAGAGACACACACATACGCACACACAGAGACACACACCCACACAGAGACACACAGGCGCAAACACCACACACACACAGAGACACACAGGCGCGCGCAAACACACACACACAGAGACACACAGGTGCGCACACACACACACACAGAGACACACAAACGCACACACACACACACACACACAGAGACACACAGGCACGCACACACACATACGAAGGCACACACACACACACACACACACACACAAACAGACCACACACACACAGAGACACACAGAGACACACACGCACACATAGAGACAGACACACACACACACACAGACACACACACACACAGACACACACACACACACACACACACACACACACACACACACACACACAAGCACACACACACAGCGGCCTCTGCCAACATGCTGTATCTTTTATATTTCATGCATCAACAACTTTCTGCGCTGAAGATAAATCCGACTAACTTCATCCAAAACATTTTCACAACTTCTCTGCAGAAAGGCTTGTGGAGGCTTGATTTCGTTGCCTCAACTCCATCCAGACGCCCCCCACCTCCCCCGCTGCAGTTACTGTCCCATCCAGTTCCTTCCACACGCAGCGGCGCCGTACTCCGTTAATTAGATCGTCCTACGTCCTACTTCCAGCAGCTCCTGGCCGTGAACTCCAGCTGCACTGCAGCGCGCACGCAGAGTTTCAACAACAAAAACACACCCAAACAGCCGGAGGTTCCCTCGTTACATTAATGATTAAAATGCAATTACACACCGTGGCCTTTGTAGTGCCTGAATATTTACACGAAACGAGACAAAAACTCTTAACGCCAATTATTTGAAGCTATTCCCCCATTAAGTCAGTGAATAATGCATTCACACGCAGCGGCCTATTGCTGTCAACATGACTATTGGACATAACAACAGAGCACAGAGTGTGATGAATAGCCTGGAGGGGGAAGCTGGATGTGAGGTCGTGCTCGGCAGCGGCTTTATCTGTGACGGGACGTCCTGACACGGCAAAATGGATCTTATCGGACACCCATCGGTGACAGCTGTGTGCCGGTGCCTTTGCCCGTTTTCTAAAGGAAAGTTGGGGCGTATTAAAGCTCCCTGGCACTCACTGAAAAGACTCCACGCTGCGATAAGAGGTGAGAAGAGGGGAAAAAGATGCCCGATTTGTTCCGTACGGTACAGGGAGATTTGATAAAAACCCTCCCGTCTTTGTACCACTTTCTTCCTCCCGTCTCTCTTTTTCGTCGCCTCTGTTAAAAAAAGGCAGACAACTGTTTGGAAAAGGGCTGTTTATGTATCTGCTGCGAGTCAGATGTGGTGCCAGGGGCTCATGTAAACGGGTACACTGACAAGCCTTTGGAGAACCGCAGGCTTTTAAAGCTTCAACATCACACAGTTTAAATACCGAATATACGGCGCGCTCCAACCCCTCCCGGAGGAGAGCAGAGCAACTTTCTGCTTCAAATGGATTGGAAAGTCAGATTTTTTATCTCCTATAAGTCATTTTATATTACTGTTGTTATCACTGCTGACCTGCTGCTAACGTGTTTGATGTCAAAATGTAGCCCGCTCTGCATTCCTTGGGCATGTATGGAAAAATTGACTTGTATTTTAACTATTTTACCATCTTATTAACGTGTTAATTTGCTGTTAATTTAAACTTCTTCACAAACACGAATTCTGTGCAGAATACTTAATTAATTCCATTCGGATGAGGAAAATATCGTTCTTTTATTTAGGGTGAGAGTTAGAGCCCTATTAGCCCGATTATTTAGAACAGCTGGACTTGTTGTTGATGTTTGAAAGTCTTCAGGTTTTGATATAAATGTAATTTAAAAAATAAATCGATTTTCTAATATGAAGCTCAGCGCAAATTCTTTCAGGAAGACGTCATTAACCCAATAACTACTCATTCTTCTTAAATCAAATTCAGCTGTTTAGAAGTGACGCTTTCAGTTAAACCAATCAGACTTGGCCACGAAATTCAAGGGCCAATCACAGCCTTACAACTCTGCTTTAAATCTGTTCTCTCCCTGTGCTGTCAGGTGTCGTTTCAGGCAAAGCGCTCGACCCTCCACCTCCCCTGCCGCCTCCGGTCATCGTGTGTCTCCCGGCTGACTTGACTTGAAGGTATTGACATAAACATGACATGACACTGTCGTAACTATGACATGTCATGACATAGAAAGCTAAGAAAGCTCCAGGATTTCCATATACCCACTTAAAAAGGCCCAATGACACGCAACAACATACTTTCCATTATATTTTTGATATATTTTGCATTGTCAGCTGCCATAGTTATGACTCAAGTACAGTTAATATCAGATACTTTAAGACGAGTAATATTCTAAAAGGTGACTTTAACTTCTACCAAAGACATTTTCTGGTAAGATGCATGTACTTATACTATAAGTATTGCTTTCAAGTACTTTATACAGGACTGCTTTATACATTCTGATGATTTATTGATTTAAAAACAGCAACAAAACACAACCTTTGATTCTGTTTTCTTCATGTTTTCCCTGCCGGTTGCAGAACAAACATAACCGAGGAGGTGGTTTAAAAGTCGGCTTTGTGGCTCCGTCAACAAAGAGACGCAGCAATCACAACGGCTCCCTGTCACAGAGCAGCAGCTGCCGCGCCCAGCGGGGGGGCTGTGTTTGTCGACGGTGCGACATGTCGAGCGCTGAACACAAGCAGCCTGGCTGGGCGGCAGAGAGCATGTGAAGGGAATGAGACTGTGTGTTAGCAGCAGATTACCAGGAGCCGCGCCTCCTTTCTGTCACGTTCCACATGTCGAGGGTCTCGTGGGTCTCAGCTACTGTCATGAATCCAGCAACTTGAGCCTGTTTTGCCAGTGTTTCGTTTTTGCTCTAACCTGAAGTCCGTTTTTCCTGAGTTTCCTGAACACATCCCTGCTGATTCTCCAGTCCCTCCAGAAAAATGCGATTATGCGATCACATAATTCAATGCATAATCAGCCAAAGCGCATTTTTTCAAATACGCTGCACTTTCGCCGCATAAATTGCCGATTTCCGTGCAAAATATGCGGGGCTTGCATGATTTCATAATCCCCAAATTTTTGTTGCAAAAAAGTCCCATAATATATCTTAGGCAATGCAAGGCAAGGCAGCTTTATTTGTATAGCACATTTCAGCAACAGGGCAATTCAAAGTGCTTTACATAAAACATTAAAGAGCAGTTAGAAGACAATTAAAAACAATTTAAAAACATTAATAAACAAATTAAAAACATTAAAAGACAAGAATAAAATTGATAGTGCAGTATAAGAATAAAAGTTACAGTGCAGTATAAGAAATTAAAATTAATAAAATCGATTATTTAAAGAAAAGCAACATCAAAAAGATAGATCTTTAGCTTAGATTTAAAAGAACTGAGAGTTGCAGCGGACCTGCAGGTTTCTGGGAGTTTGTTCCAAAGATGTGGAGCATAAAAACTGAACGCTGCTTCCCCCTGTTTAGTTCTGACTCTGGGGACAACAAGAAGACCTGTCCCAGACCACCTGAGAGGTCTGGGTGGGTCATAATGTAGTAGCAGATCAGAAATGTATCTTTGCAGAAAGTATGCATAAAATTGCATAAATATCCCACATATTCCATCGCATTTTTTAAGAAAACGTGCCGCATAATCAAGGATTTTTGCCTGCAACAATCACACAAAAAACTCCGCATTTTTCCTGAAGGACTGGTGAATATGCCAGAATTAGTAAAAATAACTACTTTCCATCTGCGGCAGAGAGCATGTGAAGGGAATGAGACTGTGTGTTAGCAGCAGATTACCAGGAGCCGCCTTTCTGTCACGTTCCACATGTCGAGGGTCTCGTGGGTCTCAGCTACTGTCATGAATCCAGCATCTTGAGCCTGTTTTGCCAGTGTTTTGTTTTTGCTCTAACCCAGAGATCTTCAACAGGGGGTCCGGGACCCCTAGGGGGGTCCTCAGAGTTACTGCATGGGGGGCTGCCAAACTATTGTTAATTTTTTGAGTGTTTTTTAAATAATTAAAATGTCTTAACATGAATCCTAAATATTAGTAGTAAATATAAATGAGCCTATTTGTGAAACAAATACACTGATGATAGGCAAACTGGCCTATAGGTAAGGTAGTCACTAAGATAGCCAGAAGGTATGTCTAAAGTAATTGCGGCTTTAGGCCGCCCTGCAAGTTATTGTAGACCCAGTTTAATATGCAGCTTCATTGTATACATTATGTGTAGTAGGGGGTCCCTGCTCTGTCTCTCTCTCAGTTAAGGGGTCCTTTGGTTAAAAAACATTGAAGACCCCTGCTCTAACCAGAATTCCGTTTTTCCTGAGTTTCCTGAACACATCCCTGCTGATTCTCCAACTACATACACCTGCTGCAATCTGCACACCCGGTCCTGATTATCACCTCTGCACCATATAAGCCGTGACCAGACATCCATTCCCTGCCGGATCGTTAGCGTAACCGGTATGTTTAGCTCTCGTATCAAGCCTCTAGTTTTGAAAGACTTTTTGCTGCCTTGTCTTTTGCCTGTCGCTAATCTGCCTCCTGTTTCTCTGTCTGCAGTCACCACGTGGATTTACACTCACACATGCATGGCCGACAACTTCACAGTTGCATTTTCGGATCTGCACAAACCCTCCAGCCTTCCTGCTTCACCCACTGCACAACTGGACTTACCCACCTCCATACTCAAACTCCAAATAAATAAATACCTTGTTATTCCTACTTACCTTGTCCTGGTCTGCTTTTGGGTTCCTGCACTAGACAAATCGTGACAGCTACGTCTTATGCAGTGGTTTAGTCTAAATGAGTAACCAGGTATACCCACTAAGAAAGCTCCAGGATTTCCATATACCCACTTAAAAATGCCCAATGACACGCAACAACATACTTTCCATTAGATTTTTGATATATTTTGCATTGCCATCTGTCTTTTTCTTCTTCACACAGGCTAAATAAAAGGTATTTCCACCGTAAATTGGTGCATAAAAGTGTATTCCCTGGGGTCAGACACCCAGAACCCCCACTTTGATATGCCCCTGATTTTTGGATCTCTGGGCTGATGGAAAGTGCAGTAGATGTCAACACAGGGCTGACGAGAGCCGACATAAGAGCGAGTGCAGGACTGGGAAGCTTGTTTGGGCTTAAAACATACAGAAGTGGACTGAAAACAGGAAGTGGGGCTAATGCATTTCAGCTTTGATCCTGTGGACACAATATGCAGATAATGAAGAGCCCTCTGGTTGCATTTTTCGCATTGAATGGAATACATTGATTTGGAGTCACATGTTGTTTATCTACTCAGTCCATTCATAGAAGCAAAGCTAACAGTAATTGTGAATAGTGGCTGAATATATTCAAGTAAAAGGGATTTAGGGACTAGTAGCTGGTTGTGCCACAGAAGAATGACGAAATGTGGAGTTTAATCCCAGGAAATCTGTATTCAGGCATTAGCCAAATAGGTATCACTACAGAAATACGTTAGCCCTTCTCGCATCCTCCCATGTGGATGTAATCCTCAGCAGCGCAATTGTAACCACCAGATTTATCTATTAAAGGCTCGGCTATCTACATTAAGTACGGCAAACAGCACAATCTATGTTTAGCTGACAAAAAGTGAGCATCACGCAGCGATAACAGTTAAGTTTAGGCACCAAAACTACTAGTTAAGATTAGAAAAATGATTGTGGTTTGGGTTAAAACAACCGTTGCCTTAAGAAGTACTCCCAGGAGATGAACACCTGTTTCCTGGGTGAAAGTCTTGTGTTTTCTCCTTAACTTCTTCAGGACATGAACACCTGTTTCCTGGGTGAAAGTCTTGTGTTTTCTCCTTAACTTCTTCCAGGACATGAACACCTGTTTCCTGGGTGAAAGTCTTGTGTTTTCTCCTTAACTTCTTCCAGGACATGAACACCTGTTTCCTGTGTGAAAGTCTTGTGTTTTCTCCTTAACTTCTTCCAGGACATGAACACCTGTTTCCTGGGTGAAAGTCTTGTGTTTTCTCCTTAACTTCTTCCAGGACATGAACACCTGTTTCCTGGGTGAAAGTCTTGTGTTTTCTCCTTAACTTCTTCAGGACATGAACACCTGTTTCCTGGGTGAAAGTCTTGTGTTTTCTCCTTAACTTCTTCCAGGACATGAACACCTGTTTCCTGGGTGAAAGTCTCGTGTTTTCTCCTTAACTTCTTCCAGGACATGAACACCTGTTTCCTGGGTGAAAGTCTTGTGTTTTCTCCTTAACTTCTTCCAGGACATGAACACCTGTTTCCCGGGTGAAAGTCTTGTGTTTTCTTTTTCTCCTTAACTTCTTCAGGACATAAAAACACCTGTTTCCTGGGTGAAAGTCTTGTGTTTTCTCCTTAACTTCTTCAGGACATGAACACCTGTTTCCTGGGTGAAAGTCTTGTGTTTTATCCTTAACTTCTTCAGGACATGAACACCTGTTTCCTGGTGAAAGTCTTGTGTTTTCTCCTTAACTTCTTCAGGACATGAACACCTGTTTCCTGGGTGAAAGTCTTGTGTTTTCTCCTTAACTTCTTCAGGACATGAACACCTGTTTCCTGGGTGAAAGTCTTGTGTTTTCTCCTTAACTTCTTCAGGACATGAACACCTGTTTCCTGGGTGAAAGTCTTGTGTTTTCTCCTTAACTTCTTCAGGACATGAACACCTGTTTCCTGGGTGAAAGTCTTGTGTTTTCTCCTTAACTTCTTCCAGGACATAAACACCTGTTTCCTGGGTGAAAGTCTTGTGTTTTCTCCTTAACTTCTTCAGGACATGAACACCTGTTTCCTGGGTGAAAGTCTTGTGTTTTCTCCTTAACTTCTTCCAGGACATGAACACCTGTTTCCTGGGTGAAAGTCTTGTGTTTTCTCTCTTAACTTCTTCAGGACATGAACACCTGTTTCCTGGGTGAAAGTCTTGTGTTTTCTCCTTAACTTCTTCAGGACATGAACACCTGTTTCCTGGGTGAAAGTCTTGTGTTTTCTCCTTAACTTCTTCAGGACATGAACACCTGTTTCCTGGGTGAAAGTCTTGTGTTTTCTCCTTAATTTCTTCAGGACATGAACACCTGTTTCCTGGGTGAAAGTCTTGTGTTTTCTCCTTAACTTCTTCCAGGACATGAACACCTGTTTCCTGGGTGAAAGTCTTGTGTTTTCTCCTTAACTTCTTCAGGACATGAACACCTGTTTCCTGGGTGAAAGTCCACTCCAATCCTCCCCGATCTTTGCCGTATTAAACAGCAGTCAATGTGGTGCATACAGAAATAAATATGTTGACTACATACCAATTACAGAGCTTTACTTTTCGTATTGATATGTATGAATAGTTCATGAGAACAGCCTGTCCAGTTGTATGCATACTGCATGCAATAACAGTCTGTACTTTGTAAGGGCTCCTGCAGTACTTACTCAAATTAAACGGAACAAAGTGTGAGATTTGAGCTATGTGTACGAATGCCTGTTCAAAAACAACCGCTGTGTTTTACAGAAAAGCAAACTTTGAACATGACAATTAATCCACTGAGCTGTGGTTTTTAAAGTAACCGGAGCTGAAACAAAAGTCTCCAATTAACATGTAATCACTTCAGTTGTTAAAAGCTACAAAAGCTGCAGCTTTCACCAGCAGCCGAACAAGAAGCCTAATGAGGAATATGAGTTGTTTTTTGGAGGAAATTGAGCTGCAGCTGCATCAACACCGACTGACTATTCTTCACGTGGAGTGGGAAACGAGCGCTGCAAGGTTAGCACGTCATCGTTCAACAAGTTAAGGGCTAGCTGTAAGAAAACCGCAGGTTTTAATGAAAAGCACTGAGTCTGGAGCAGCAGTTTTTTTGGCGCCAGCGGACTCAGGCTCAGCGTAAGGATGTTACTGGGCGGAAACAGCGACAGAGATGTGTTATTATGTGTTGTTAGGATCCTCATTAGCTGACCTCTCGGTGACTGCTCCCCCATGAAGACAACAGAAACACACCTGGCTTTGTTAAGGGATGGAGGGAAAGTGCTTCCAACAGGAGGACACAACTCTCATCCCTAATGAGCTTGGGGTAAAGGGAAATTCACTTTCCCTTTTAGCTTGTAGCTGTTCTCCTTTTAATTTCCTTCTTTTCTGTGATGGCCCTGCCCCCGGTATCAGCCATAACTGCAGCAGATAACTTCTAAAATACCATTAAAATACAACTCGGCCTGTATAAAGAAATCCCCTGCTACCCTTTTGCCTGCCTGGCTGGATACGCTAACGCTAACACAGGCTTCTCTGGTTTAGGTGTGTAATCTGTGTGCTGAGCTCTGCTGCCGGACGGCATCACAGCCTCGCTGAGAAACAGCGCTGTACGGCTGTGTGCACTCCTGAGTAACAAGATGGATGGATTATGACAAAGCAGAGAGAGTGTGGAGGGAAATGTGTGTGTGTGCCTGTGTGTGTGTGTGAAAAGAGAGGCAGAGTGGGCGAGCAAGAGAGAATAACAGTATGAGCCACAGAGTGGGCGGGTGAGGCTAAGAGAGAGAGAGAGAGAGAGAGAGAGAGACAGAGAGAGAGACAGAGAGAGAGAGGAGGAAATGAGGAGTGAGACAGAGATGGATGTCTGAAGCTTTCTGCCCGAAAAATATGAAGAAACAACAGAGAGAAAAAACAATAAGAGAGAAAGTAGGAGATGGGAAAATTTTTCAAGAGGGTCTTGTTATGTAGAAACTGTGTGTGTGTGTGTGTGTGTGTGTGTGTGTTTATGTGTGTGTGTGTGTGTGTCTGTGTGTGTGTTTATGTGTGTGTGTGTGTGTCTGTGTGTGTGTGTATGTGTGTGTGTTGTGGGCTGTGAACAGTGCAGTCTAAAACAACCTCTCTCTCTCTCTCCTTCAGTAGGTTTTCTGCCCAACTTCTGCACAAATTGTAAGTGAACTCCCAAAAAATGTGAACCTGTGTTTCCATCGACTGCTGTTGATATATGAAGAAGATGAGAATAGAATATGTGAATATACTGTGTGGAAGGATTGATTGACAACCGCACAATAACTCCGTTCCAACACACACGAGCTCTCGGTGCTGCTTCTCAACACAGCTGATGTTATTTTCATGAATGGATTCACCTGTTTTTGGACCATATTGCTTCATATTTCTCTGAATACATTATTATTTTCTGAAATGTTGAGGTGGAGCGGAGGTATGTAAGAGAGTGCGGCAGCTCAAATTTAATCACCGGAAGAAAAAGCGGGAGCAGGAGGCAGCAGCATGTGTTCATCTGTTTCATTCAACCTTTATCACAGATCCAGGCTGCATGTGTCTCTATGCAGCCTGTTCTCACGAACCACTCGTTCAAAAAGCTACAAAAAGTTAGGCACTGAAAATTGGGTGGGTGTGAAAATGCAGAACTGTCGCGCCAGAGAGCGGAGCTCGCTTGCTGGGCAGAACTAAAGACTTTCACCCAGTAAACGCATGTTCCTTGGGAGTGTTTTAAAGGTCCCATGGCATGAAAGTGTCACTTTATGAGGGTTTTTTAACATTAATATAGGTTCCCCCCAGTCTGCCTATGGCCCCCCAGTGGCTAGAAATGGTGATAGGTGTAAACCGAGCCCTGGGTATCCTGCTCTGCCTTTGAGAAAATGAAAGCTCAGATGGACCAATCAGGAATCTTCTCCTTATGAGGTCATAATGAGCAAGGTTACCTCCCCTTTCTCTGCTTTGCCCGCCCAGAGAATTTGGCCCCCCCATGAGAGAGAGACATCATGGCTTTCAAACGAGCAAAGTGGCAGTTGGTCAAGGCCACACCCCCACCCTCCACCTTGCCCCCGCCCTCTCTCCTCCTCAATAGCTACAGACACAGAAATGGCACATCCTAAGGAAAGCTCATTGTGAGTCTGGCTCTAGTGGCTGGAATTCTGCACCAAGGCTGAATTTCGGGAAAGAGACTTCAGATACAGTATTAGGGGACCACTAAGGTCTATATAAAAGAGACTTCAGATACAGTATTAGGGGACCACTAAGGTCTATATAAAAGAGACTTCAGATA
Source organism: Perca fluviatilis (assembly GCF_010015445.1). Lineage (NCBI taxonomy): Eukaryota > Metazoa > Chordata > Actinopteri > Perciformes > Percidae > Perca > Perca fluviatilis. The sequence continues at coordinate 2,845,739 of NC_053132.1, forward strand.
CAGTATTAGGGGACCACTAAGGTCTATATAAAAGAGACTTCAGATACAGTATTAGGGGACCACTAAGGTCTATATAAAAGAGACTTCAGATACAGTATTAGGGGACCACTAAGGTCTATATAAAAGAGACTTCAGATACAGTATTAGGAGACCACTAAGGTCTATATAAAAGAGACTTCAGATACAGTATTAGGGGACCACTAAGGTCTATATAAAAGAGACTTCAGATACAGTATTAGGAGACCACTAAGGTCTATATAAAAGAGACTTCAGATACAGTATTAGGAGACCACTAAGGTCTATATAAAAGAGACTTCAGATACAGTATTAGGAGACCACTAAGGTCTATATAAAAGAGACTTCAGATACAGTATTAGGAGACCACTAAGGTCTATATAAAAGCATTCAAAAAGCACCATGCCAAACCACAACCTTTTTTTGGTGTGCATACATTTCTGTGCGTTCATGAGAATGCGTTCATGCTCAATGAATCAGCACTTTCCTCGCTGCAGACGTAGATACCTATTGTAAACAGTAATGTGTAATCCACAGTAATTCACCACTAATTACATTAATATAACCACAATAACATAGTTATTATATTTGTCACGTAATTTGAGAAATGAGGACAAAACTTTGTGGCAATATAACAAAATGCAATTGATTGTCAAAATAATTTAAAAAGCTACTTAGCATATTCAATTTGCAAAGCGCATTTATGATGCAAATGAGAACAGATGAGTCTTTGTTTAGAGTTTTAACAGACTGGAATGGAACAGATTCTGCATTACAAAAATGTAGATTAAATTGCCAAATGCAAAATGCATTTTCATTTAAATAAAGCACGTGTCAAACTCCAAAGGCCCGCGGGCCGAATCCGACCCTTTGCAGATCAGTTTAGGTTCACAATAACTTTCGGCCCACCTAGTCAAAAAACTCAAGAATTTTAGCAGATTTATCGACTCTGACACTCAGAAATTCCCCCAGAAGCAGCAGATAGTTTTCATATTTAGGCTGTGAAACAAGTTGTTGTAAAAAATTGATTGATTTGCTAAAATCTGCGATGGCTAAGGAACTTTTTTGCTGGATATTGTTGGGCTTCATGTCGACAAAATGCGACAAAAATGTCGGAAAATGCCACAAATATGACAAAAAAAGCCAATAAAAAAATGACAAAAACGTCTGAGAAAGCCATTAAAAAGTCAAAAAAACAAACAGCAATGACGAAAGAAAGCTACATAGATGTCAGAAAAAGCGACATGCCGTAATACAGTCAAAGATTTTGACTTTTTCAATGAATCAAAAACCAGTCGATGAACTCTCCATGTCTGGCCATTGGTGCGAGTCTCTGGTGCGTGGCGCTTAGCAGTGGTCATGTCTGTCCATCAGCGGTGTAGTCTACGTAGCATACCCACTAAGAAAGCTCAATGACACGCAACAACATACTTTCCATTATATATATTTTACCATCTGTGTTTCAATTATAATTTTGACATATTTAGAATTGTCATCTGTGTTGTTTTAATCTTTGCATAGGCTAAATAAAGGTATTTCTACAGTAAATTGGTTTATAAAAGTGTATCCGAATGCAGGAAATGAAGTCTTTGACCCTCAAAATTTCCCTGATGGAGGACACCCAGACCCAATATAATATAAACCTCCCCCCCAATGTCCCATTCTGGCCCATATATACACATATACCGTACAGTATACCCACTGCAATACATTAGACTACACCACTGGGACTTGAAAATGAGATTGACGCTCCTGGAAGAAAGAGACCAAAAAAACATCCATTTCCACAGGCCTTTGCTTTTCGTCGCGCTGCCTCGTCATCCCTGGCCCAGTTCCCACAATCCTCTCTGGTTTCCAGTCTGTGCTGGTTTCATACCGCCGCGTGTTTACAGTCCACGCGCCGAGAGATGATCTGATATGCTCGCCGTACTCGGCTCACCCAGGGCGCCGCGTTGCGTTTTCCTCGGCTCTCCGGGCCGATATCAGATTAGCCCTGTCAGCGGCTGCTTTATCAGCCGCGCTGTCCGCCCGCCAAACAAATGACAACAGCCCTACACGCCCCCCACCCTCCACCCCCCAACCACTGCCACCCCTCCCTCTGTGACAAACGACATGTCAGCCCATCTCCCATCCATCCTTCATCCATCTCATATTGCTGCCAGGGGAAAGATAGTCACACCAATGCCCTTACAACGCCCGCCAGAGCTGCGAACACGGAGCATTTAGGGCCTCGCCTCGGCAGCTTTTTGGCAGTGAGGATGTTTACTTTGTAGGACGATAAGTCCTGCTGTTATTGGCCGGATGAACACACTACCAGATTTTGATCTAAGTAGCTGTATCTGTAAACAATTAGTACATACTTGTCTAATTGTCAATTTTTCTTTTAGAATAATTTGAATAATAGAATTAGAATAATAATTAGAATAATAATCTGAGTCTGTCAGCGGCAAAACGAGCACTTTTGTGAAGGTAAATACAAGCTGGACAATTACTATTAACTTACATTGTAGCTTGTTTCTCCATCTCGTTTAATACAGGACCAATGTCAAAGATCGTTGTTCCCATCAGTCACTTAGACACAAAAACAGAGGAACACAGGGGTCCAGGAAGTTACCCTTTAAGACCTTAGCTAATGTTAGCAATTAATTGCGGTTAAACAAAGAAACCACCATTACGTAAAGAAACTGACAATTAGAGAATTATGTAATAATTATTGCAGACCTAAATGCAACCACAATAAAGTAATCTGAATGTAAATAAATACGTGTGAGCATCAGTGGTTTGTGTGCTTCTGTAAATCACTTTTTCTGCTTTTTTTTGATTGACAACATTTTAGAATAAAATCCTTTGTGAAACACATCAAACGTTGAGCGTATCTCGCCTGACTGAAAGCCACTTTCTGAGGCCAGAGGCGCTTGTCTCTGACGCTGATCTCCAATCAGCGCTAATGCTTGTCAAGTATCCTCAACATCCGCCCACTTCCAAGCAATTAAAGAGCGGCCGGAGCATTCACAGTAAGGGCCCCAATTATAGCAGAGAGGGGCTGTGGGTGAGATCAATTATTGTGACGATGAAAGCCTGCTTTTCTTTTGCAACATCTCACTCTTTCTGCCCTCTCCGCCCTCACCATGACACCCTTTTTCTGAAGTGTCATTCACTTTTTCTGACGCTTTTTTTAAATTCATGGCCAATAAACCTAATTTAAATGACATTATACCTAATTTATGTGTTAAAAAAAAAGCGGAAATTATGATTTATTTTGACTAATAGCTAAGATTAGACGATGTTGAGTGAATCACAGACTGGTTTATGTCAAAGTTTGGTCAGAATACTATAAAATGCTATAAGATGCTATGAAATTGAATAAAAACACCCAAAATTCAATGAAAGTTATCATTAATTTTACCTGAAAAGAATGTTGTATGGGTATATAAAACCCCCAAAACCCCACAACCCCACAAAAAGGGAACCCCCCACCCCCCAAAAAAAAAATAACACAAAAAACCAAAACAAAAAAAAAAAAAAAAAAAAAACAAAAAAACCAACCCCAAAAAAAAAAAAAAAAAAAAAAAAAAAAAAAACAAAAAAAAATAAAAATAAAAAAAAAAAAAAAAAAAAAAAAAACAAAAACAACAAAAAAAAAAAAAAAAAAAAAAACCACAAATTTTTTTAAAAAAAAACCAAACAGTATTAGGGGACCACTAAGGTCTATATAAAAGAGACTTCAGATACAGTATTAGGGGACCACTAAGGTCTAATATAAAAGAGACTTCAGATACAGTATTAGGGGACCACTAAGGTCTATATAAAAGAGACTTCAGATACAGTATTAGGGGACCACTAAGGTCTATATAAAAGAGACTTCAGATACAGTATTAGGGGACCACTAAGGTCTATATAAAAGAGACTTCAGATACAGTATTAGGGGACCACTAAGGTCTATATAAAAGCATCCAAAGAGCATCATGTCATGGGACCTTTAACCAAGACAGTTACATCCTCATTTTAATAGTTTTAAGCAACTCATTGTAAGCCAATTCGTGATGTTTAACTAGCCCTTACTAAAGATTCTCTATAACTTAAGATATAACCGTTCATTTGAAATTCTGATTGATGTATTTTAATTTCAAAGATACGTGGTTTTCAAAGTAAAATATTTCAAAATAAAGTATTCAGTGGCTGCTGAAATTCTAATAGTTATGTCTCTTATTTGCTTCCATACTCCTAGCTGTTTCCTAACCAAATGTCGATTAATATGAGGCTAGACAACAAAAACTAATCAATCCTGCTGTCATTCTGAAAAGATAAAGCCACAAAGTATCCCCTTCATTCAACCTGGGTAAAATAAATCATTTTAAAGAAAGGTCTTCTCAAGCGGCACACAAGTTTACAATTAATGCAGGATGATTGTTTTTTAAATTAGAGTTTAATTTAATACCCACAAAATGTCTAAAAAACCTTCCCTGCTCCAGAACATTGATTTGTACCATTTACCACATCATGTAATTGCCCACATTGACTCATTTGAATTACAGAATTACAGCTCATAAGTAGAGGTATTGTATCGGCCTTTTGTGGAAAGTTCAAGAATAATTAGAGTGAGACTTTGTGCACTTTGTGCACAGCCTACATTGAACAGTCTGTTCTTGTTCACAAGCTGTCAATGTTACATTACTATTGTGTGGTAACACAAGTGCAGATTAATTTGAAAAGTATGTGCCTTTATACCTTATAAACATAATGTAACTTTGACAAAATGGATTTTACAACTGAAGCAATTTGATAATTTATTTTTGGGTTTTAATTTCGGCTTTAAATCATGTACAGTACATTGTTCTCTATTTTTGAAAATACGTAGATTTAAACATGGCCAGATATGTGGATCTTGTGCTCAACTAGACATCTATGTTTTAGTCTATTTGTGTTATTTTTCATTTAAATCTACCGGGTGTAGTGTTTTTAAAAAGTATTAATAGTTGCTGTCAATTTAGCAAATATCAGGGACCCTAAAAAGAAACATATACATACTTTTGACATACTTTAATATTAGTTTTTTTTTACATACAATACCATGACATTTTTATAACTTTTTTCAACATTCTATACTATCACTTTTTTACTTTAATTTTTTAAAAATATTTTTGAGTGTGAGAGGCCACAGTGCTGCTTTGAAATGCTATGATTATTTTGTGAGTCATAGTATAGTATGTAGAAAATAGTAGTAGAGGACCACTAAGGCCTATATAAAAGCCTCCAAACAGAACCATATCATAGGACCTTTAAGATGCATAGCAAAGAACGCCTGCGGGCACTGTGGTTCGACAGCAGAGAGAGTAAAGATGTGGGAGAGGGAACTTAAAGTAGTAAAACAGTACACAATACAATGAAAAACTACCAGGGGCTAAAGAAACCCACACATACTTCTGCTCTCACGTGACAACCTCCTGACTTCCACGTTGAAACTGTGGTGAAGGATCACACAGAGTGAAGAATTTCTACGTTTCTGATAGTAGCTCAGGCTTTAACTGCCTCTGGAACATATTACAACCTGTCAAGCAGAGGTGTAGTCTACTTGATACGCAGGTATACACAGTATACCCACTGAGAAAGCTCCAGGATTTCCATATATCCACTTAAAAATGCCCAACATACTTTCCATTACAATTTTTGATATATTTTGAATTGTCATCTGTGTTTTTCGTCTTCATATACGCTAAATAAAGGTATTTCCACCGTAAACTGGTGCATTCTGGCCAATATACAGTACAGTTTACCCACTACAATACATTACACTACACCGCTGCTGTCGACTTTTTCATAAAATTGCATAAATATCCCGCATATTCCATCGCATTTTTTAAGAAAACGTGCCGCATAATCAAGGAATTTTGCCCGCAACAATCACAAAAAAAAAACCTAACCCTAACCCTTAAAGGGATACTCCACCGTTTGTTGAAATAGTTCTTATCCCGGTCTCCCCTGGCTGTAGTTAGGTGGGCCAACGCATTCTTTGTCTCAGTGCAAGTTAATAGGTTGTTTTTTTTTTGTCTTTTGTTGGTTCACTTTTACTCACAACATGCTAACCGGCAACATAGGATTCCATTCACTACGCTAAGCTAACTAGCGGCGGCGGCGCTGCCGTTGTTGCACCGGACTAAAACAATGCATGCACAAAAAAATGCGTTGGCCCTCCTATCTACAGCTAGGGGAGACCGTGATAAGCCCTATTTCACCTATCTACAGCTAAGGGAGACCGTGATAAGCCCTATTTCACCTATCTACAGCTAGATGAGACTGTGATAAGCCCTATTTCACCTATCTACAGCTAGAGGAGACTGTGATAAGCCCTATTTCACCTATCTACAGCTAAGGGAGACCGGGATAAGCCCTATTTCACCTATCTACAGCTAGGGGAGACCGAGATAAGCCCTATTTCACCTATCTACAGCTAGGGGAGACCGAGATAAGCCCTATTTCACCTATCTACAGCTAGAGGAGACCGAGATAAGCCCTATTTCACCTATCTACAGCTAGAGGAGACCGAGATAAGCCCTATTTCACCTATCTACAGCTAGAGGAGACCGAGATAAGACCTATTTCACCTATCTACAGCTAGAGGAGACCGGGATAAGCCCTATTTCACCTATCTACAGCTAGAGGAGACCGTGATAAGACCTATTTCACCTATCTACAGCTAAGGGAGACCGTGATAAGCCCTATTTCACCTATCTACAGCTAGAGGAGACCGTGATAAGACCTATTTCACCTATCTACAGCTAGGGGAGACCGTGATAAGACCTATTTCACCTATCTACAGCTAGGGGAGACCATGATAAGACCTATTTCACCTATCTACAGCTAGGGGAGACCATGATAAGCCCTATTTCACCTATCTACAGCTAGAGGAGACCATGATAAGCCCTATTTCACCTATCTACAGCTAGAGGAGACTGTGATAAGCCCTATTTCTAACCCTATAATGCCCCTTTGTACATGTGTTTTATTTTTATTTTTATTTTAATACCCTGTGGCTAATGCGCTATTTACAGCACTTTGGTCGGCGCCAGCTGTTTTTAAATGTGATATAGAAATAAACTTTACTTACTTAACAAACGGTGGCGTATCCCTTTAATATAGGTCCCTCCTCTGCTGAGAGATCACTGCTGATTATTTAGAAAGCTTCTCTCGCTGTCGAGCTGCAGATCTCGTGTCTTCCTGTCTCATTTTCTCCGTTCAACTCGACCACCCAACTGGCATGTTTTTCATTTTTGTACCTGTTTTTCCCTCATAGTATCCTGGATCCATGAAATAACTGGCCTTTAAAAATAAACTCTATGGGAATTTAACATAGGGGTGGACTGACTTATGCCCCCTGTATTTTAAGGAAGAACATTTATTTATTTATTTACGATACATTATTCATTCACAAAGAAAATTGGTGTCCTTTAAAGGTCGTATTTTTCCTAATTTTTTTAATTAAGGCATTAAGATCAATTACCAAAAGATGATTTTTTTTTATTCCTCTTTTTAGTCAACTTTAGCATGGGTGTGTAAACTTACGAGCACCACTGTATCTGATTCTCCGGCTCTCTGAAAGAAAAACTTAGGCATTTCACCGCCGCTGCTCAACTTCTGATCCCAGCAAGACTTCATATCAAGTTATAGACAAGACCAGAGGGACTGAAATCCATTTACATTGACATTTGAGAAGGGGATGTGATGATGCGAGGGGGGGGGCTATTTTAGCTGCAGATCTCGTGTCTTCTTGTCTCATTTTCTCCGTTCAAATCGACCACGCAACTGGCATGTTTTTTTTTCATTTTTGTACCTGTTTTTCCCCTCATGTCACCAGTTTTTTTTTAAAATGTGTCTGTCTGTCGAGGCTGAGAGGCTTATTTTACTTTGGGTCTTTTTGCTTCTTTTGTTTCCCCGTCTCGTCCCCTCTTCTCCTCCTCCTCCTCCTCCTCCTCCTCCTCTGCCCTCTCCCTCGCTTCATTAGCGATGCCGTCCTTCTCGAGGCCCACAAGGACTAACTTGATGGGAGACAAATCCCAGTGATTAACAATGATTAAGAAACACGCTGGAAGAAATACAATGGAAGCCGCGTGGGACTGGCAACCTTGTCTTTAACGGCTCTCTAATCCGAAGACTTTACAGGCCCGACAGATGGGTTTCCAAGGACAGATTCATCTCTTGTGTTTCTGGGAGCCATGCCCTAACTGTACCGACTCTCCTCTCACGTTAAGTGTTAGCGTGAAAGGTCAAACTGAAAGTGGCTCCCGGGCTGAGACATAAAGGCTCCTTTTCTTTCTTCTTTGTTCAACCTTTCAGTAGTTTAACCTTTGCTTTAGAAAGCAAGTCAGCATGCATACGTAACACTCGAAAAAGCTTAAAGAAAACAACTACAATCATTAGATGTGAGACAATGTAATTTAGTTGCATTCATTCGGCTTAAAGTATTCATTCCCGCAGTCTTAAAAAGTCTTACATTTCTTTTACAAAGCCCTTGACTTTGGGTGTTTTATTCAATTTGATAGCATTTGAAAAATAACCGATAAAAGAACGTTGAAAAGAGTGACAGAAATGTCAGAAAAGGCGTTTTGGGGGAAAAAACGTGTAAAATTTCTCTTTCTAAAGCTAAACATAGCCAGGCTTCTCCTTGCTTTTGGGGAAGGCTAGTCTAAGCAAAAGTGTAGGCCTCAATGTGGACAGATCTTTGCAGAATTATACTGTTGATGTGACACAAAAGACATTTTAAATGTATTTTGTTCACCAATCACTAACCATTTGTGTGTGTGTGTGTGTGTGTGTGTGTGTGTGTGTGTGTGTGTGTGTATGTATGTATGTATGTGTGTGTCAGGTAGATGGAAAGATGGAGGTTGAGAAAGTGGCTGTGTTTGTGTGTTTATTGAGGTCATTTTCAATTTGCTGTTGGAGGGTTTTTGCCCCGAGTACATGCAACTCACTCGCACACACACACACACACACACACACACACACACACACACACACACACACACACACACACACACACACACACACACACACACACACACACACACACACACACACAAGCACACAGTGCGCTCACTCACACACAGTGACACTCACTCACACACACACACACACACACACACACACACACGGTGGGCCTCACTCCATACACACACACACACACACACAGTGCCACTCACTCACACACACACA
>NC_053132.1:2859960-2904960 GCF_010015445.1 Perca fluviatilis
GGTAGCTGGCATCCCAGAGCTCTGTGGCCAGATCGCAGTCACCTATTAGCGGCTAAACAACCACCACTGGTAGCCGGCATCCCGGAGCTCTGTGGCCAGATCGCAGTCACCTATTGGCGGCTAAACAACCGCCACTGGTAGCCGGCATCCCGGAGTTCTGTGGCCATATCGCAGTCACCTATTGGCGGCTAAACAACCGCCACTGGTAGCCGGCATCCCGGAGCTCTGTGGCCAGATCGCCGTCACCTATTGGCTGCTAAACAACCACCGCTGGTAGCTGGCATCCCAGAGCTCTGTGGCCGGCTGGCAGTCACCTATTGGCTGCTAAACAACCACCGCTGGTAGCGGCTTGGCTCTGGGGGAGCGCGCTACCTATTGGCGGCTAAACAACCGCCGCTGGTAGCCGGCATCCCGGAGCTCTGTGGCCAGATCGCAGTCACCTATTGGCGGCTAAACAACCACCGCTGGTAGCCGGCATCCCGGAGCTCTGTGGCCAGATCGCAGTCACCTATTGGCGGCTAAACAACCGCCGCTGGTAGCCGGCATCCCGGAGCTCTGTGGCCAGATCGCAGTCACCTATTGGCGGCTAAACAACCGCCGCTGGTAGCCGGCATCCCGGAGCTCTGTGGCCGGCTGGCAGTCACCTATTGGCTGCTAAACAACCGCCGCTGGTAGCCGGCATCCCGGAGCTCTGTGGCCAGATCGCAGTCACCTAATGGTGGCTAAACAACCGCCAATGATAGCCGGCATCCCAGAGCTCTGTAGCCAGATCGCAGTCACCTATTGGCGGCTAAACAACCGCCGCTGGTAGCCGGCATCCCAGAGCTCTGTAGCCGGCTCGCAGTCACCTATTGGTGGCTAAACAACCACCGCTGGTAGCCGGCATCCCAGAGCTCTGTAGCCGGCTCGCAGTCACCTATTGGTGGCTAAACAACCACCGCTGGTAGCGGCATCCCAGAGCTCTGTAGCCGGCTTGCAGTCACCTATTGGCGGCTATACAACCGCCAATGGTAGCCGGCATCCCAGAGCTCTGTAGCCAGATCGCAGTCACCTATTGGCGGCTAAACAACCGCCGCTGGTAGCCGGCATCCCAGAGCTCTGTAGCCGGCTCGCAGTCACCTATTGGTGGCTAAACAACCACCGCTGGTAGCCGGCATCCCAGAGCTCTGTAGCCGGCTCGCAGTCACCTATTGGTGGCTAAACAACCACCGCTGGTAGCGGCATCCCAGAGCTCTGTAGCCGGCTTGCAGTCACCTATTGGCGGCTATACAACCGCCAATGGTAGCCGGCATCCCAGAGCTCTGTAGCCAGATCGCAGTCACCTATTGGCGGCTAAACAACCGCCGCTGGTAGCCGGCATCCCAGAGCTCTGTAGCCGGCTCGCAGTCACCTATTGGCGGCTATACAACCGCCACTGGTAGCCAGCGTCCCGGAGCTCTGTAGCGGCTAAATACAACCAGCAACTGCTGCTCAGATTTGATCGTCCCTCACACTATAGACTGTTCGTGTTACAGCGCTTTACTTAGTTTAAAATACTTCTATTTTAGGTATATCTTGGTGTATTGGTGAAGTAGCATTGATCACTTTGAGGGAGGGGTACATTTTGTCCCCACATACATTTTGTTTGAAATTCAGCAGAGAAATTCCACGCCTCTCACCCGAGAAATCGCACCCTGGATATGAATGTAGAGCTGATTGACAGGCTCTGTCTGACCATCCAAGCTGAAAGTACTCCCTCTGTTTTTAATATTAATAAATGTTAATGAATTCTGAAGCATATGAGAGACTCAAGTAAATTAATAAAATGTGCAAATCAAATGCAGCATGTAGACTGTAGCTGTAGGCAGTAATGTCTGATATCTGATTAAAGCTGTGTGGCAGCAGCTCTTTCAATAAAAATAACTAAATACTTTATATAACATATTTGTGTGACTGGTGTTATTCTCTGCTTCCATAGTAGTTCTTCTGATTATGTTCGTAATTCTATGTGCACGCGGCTGTTAGTTGTTGTTGTTGTTGTTGTTGTGTGATGACGTGTGTGCAGTCGGGTTGATTAAGGTACAAAAACAACCGTGTCTGTTCTTGGAAGTGAGATGAAAAGATTGAGAGAGAGACACACGCATTAAAGCTGCCATGGCAACACAGATCGACTGGTAGTCTGTACAGAAAGAAGAAGCCTATGAAACACACATATATACACTCGGACTTACATCCAAACTTCAATCAATCACTTTCCCTGTGTACACACTCACTTATTCCCTTGATACATCCATCCTTCTCCTTTACACACTCCTTTGTTCCCTATGTACACTTATTAGTTCCCTTTACACACTCCTTTGTTCTCTATGTACACTTATTAGTTCCCTTGACACACTCATTTGTTCTCTATGTACACTTTTTAGTTCCCTTGACACACTTATTTGTTCTCTATGTACACTTATTAGTTCCCTTTACACACTCTTTGTTCCATATGTACACTTATTAGTTACTTTACACACTCATTTGTTCTCTATGTACACTTTTTAGGTCCCTTGACACACTCCTTGTTCCCTATGCACACGTATTAGTTCCCTTGACACACTCATTTGTTCTCTATGTACAAATATTATTTCCCTTGACACACTTCTTTGTTCCCTATGCACACGTATTAGTTCCCTTTACACACTCCTTTGTTCACTATGTACACATACTAGTTCCCTCATCTCAGCCTGGGACATGTAGTGCCGGGAATATCGATATATTTCACTTGGTAACAAACGTGCAACACAAGAAAAGTAGCTGTGACTTCAGGTCAGCACTAACAGCTAACCTCCTGGAATAATGCATGTCCCTATGCACACGTATTAGTTTCCTTTACAGACTTCTTTGTTCCCTATGCACATGTATTAGTTCCCTTGACACACTACAGCTAACCACCTTAAGGTGGTTTCTCCTCTTCTTCCCATTCTGTCAACATTACATGACCACAGCATACAGTACATTTACTTCTAATTGTTAGTATGAATGTGCATGCAGGGATCCCCATTAAAGCAATAATTATTCAGTCTCTCAAAACACATGCACTCACACACATTTGCTCCCTACATGACATGCATTCATTAGGGTAATGTATTCATATAAATGTACGCTCATGCATTCCTTATATACATTAAGAAGGGATTCTATTTTTTCCCTGCAAACATTTAATACATTCAGTTCCTTTCCACTCAAACATACACGCGCCTTCTGTAGGCAGTTCCTTTTATATAGTTTTCACTCGTACTCCTCTAAAACACCCATTTGCTTCATTAATACACATCTACAACCATTCACTGTAATAGAAGCACAGCTCTCTGCAAACTCATCTGTTATTTACACCGTGATCCACACCAACATGTCGCCCGGCAGCGACATAAAGTGCCTTAGCGAAATGTCTGAATGTGGACTGACCTGCTGGATGACACTCATACTACTCTCAGCACCCATTTGTTCCCAAAATACACATATGCAATTATTCACTCGCTCTCTATATAGAAGCACACTTGTGTCTGTCAGGCAGTGACGGACTGGCATCAAAAAAACGGACCTGGCATTTGCAACACACCGGCCCTGTTTTTTCAAACCACACCAATCTCACCCATTGAGATAAAAAGCCCAAAAAAAACCATACACGCTAGAGGTGTGAATCTTCACCGATCTCCCGATTCGATTACGATTATCATGTCAGCGATTCAATTTGATTCGATATCTCGATGCATCACGATGCGTCAAATACATGTTTTCTATTAAAGCCATGTAGGATATTTAATTCATAGCTTTTCAAGCTTCAAAAACCAAACCAAAAAAAATTCTGCAGTGCTCTGATACTAAATAACTTGGATACAGAAAACTATACAGCACTGAGCACATGGCACTTCCTGAATGTGCAAAACATACCAGAATATGTAAACAGAAATGTTGTTAGGCCTACATTACATTATAAACAGAAATAATCGATTATGAGCCGGCCGATTATCGATGCAGCATCGTCCATGTCCACGATTCCATGCATCGATTATTTGATTAATTTCAACACCTCTAATACAGAGAATGCAAAAATGTTGAACACACACTGAAAGGACACGCATTACTATTGCTACAGTCGGTCACATGTGCCAACAACAATTTAGCAATGCTCAACCTCTGGGTAGTACGTGCATTGAGTGTCAGTAACAGAGCTTTGAAATTAGTAACTCTGCCTACTGAGAGAAACCCTCCCACGCAGCTCGCTGCACTACAATCTTGAATATTTTTAGCTGCATGCATGAAATAACTTATCAAAATAAACCGAAGACAGAATATTGTTATTATCAGTAGTGGCCCATAGAGGGCACCCCTTCTGGCATTTGCCCAAATTCCAGATGGCCAGTCCGTCACTAACCTGACTCCACCAGATGGATCGCTTCGCATTTGCTCAGCATATCCATGCATCCATACATGAACTTTTGGGAAGTGGTGAAAATACTGGTTAGCTGATTGGATAAACCATCTGTCTATCACCACCTAAAGTTGGTGATAGATGGGCTCTTCTCTCTTTTTTGCTCTTCTTTCAATGAAGGAATACTTTCTAATTTGGATAAAACTTGCTGCGTTAGCTACGCTCATCTCATCCGTGGAAGCCGCCACGTTGTTTAGACTGAACAGTCGCTTCTCGTTGCGTCACACCTAAACGCGCCTCAAAACCAACGCTGATTGGTCGGTCGTTTGGCGAACAGCTCCAAATTATCTCTATCTCAAGATGCCAGACTGATCTGCGAGTAGAAAACTGGAGTTGCGAGATCAGGACGGTCTCACAAGGCTAGTCCGTCACTGCTGTCGGGTTCAAACCGTGTAGTTTGTTCCTTATTTGTACAAGCACGTGTAGTATCTAAACATCTTATTTTATTCTGAACATTCTATAGCTTGTACTTAAGCTTTATCTGAACTATCTATACCATCTATATAACTTGTACTTAAGCTTTTGGTAACAAAGAAATCCAAATTAACTTTACCAGACATCCACAGAAAACATCTGGAATGCGTTATCAGTGGGGCCCCCAAAAACAGAGAGGTCTTTGTTGGACATGTGCCAAATAATATTGGTCAAACTATTGCTCCCTCCCCTATCTATGATACATGGTTATAGATATATACGGTTTTCAAACAAAGAAAGACAGAGTGATCATTTTGAGAATTGGGAAACTGTCGCTCTCCGAGCTCCTGCAGAAGCTTGTAAATTGATGTTGAAATCTTTGATGTAAATAAACTTTTATAATCAAGAACAGTGTCAGCGGATTCCTCTTCACACAACATCACAGCATCGCTACTAAATACACCACACATGTTATGTATCTGCTCAGCGTACACACACACACACGGAGCTGTGATCACGCGTGCTTTAGCGGATGAAGTGACTGTGGACCGACCTGCTGGATGAAGGTGTGAGCGCCGTGGGGGCTGAGCAGCAGGATGGCTCTGCGTAGCGTGTCTCTGTAGCGGTTCAGCTCCTCCGTCCTCATGGTGGTGAACAGGTTGGTGAAGACTTTACTGATGTTCCTGTCCACTCGCTGCAAGGCCACGTCCACGCCCTGCCGGGACGTCTGGTCCAGGAAGCCCTGCAGCCCGCGGATGTCTGGAGCAACGGATGGGGGGGATGAAGAAAAAGAGGGCAGAGAGTCAAATATATATCAACGCAAATGGGTTATATTACTGCGGAGGGAAAAGTTGGAGATGCAGAACAGAAAGAAGGAAGAGAAACGACCCGAAACGATGCAAATATCAGAAAAAAAATATCACGGTTTCACGGTATTGCTGTGTTGTAATTACAGCTTTTAAAATGGATTATTCTGAAATGTCTGGGTAAAAAGCAACAAGTGTTTTTTCTTCCATTGAACACAATGTCTTTTATTTTTAAAGGTCCCATGACATGGTGCTCTTTGGATGCTTTTATATAGACCTTAGTGGTCCCCTAATACTGTATCTGAAGTCTCTTTTATATAGACCTTAGTGGTCCCCTAATACTGTATCTGAAGTCTCTTTTATATAGACCTTAGTGGTCCCCTAATACAGTATCTGAAGTCTCTTTTATATAGACCTTAGCGGTCCCCTAACACTGTATCTGAAGTCTCTTTCATATAGACCTTAGTGGTCCCCTAATACTGTATCTGAAGTATCTTTTATATAGACCTTAGTGGTCCCCTAATACTGTATCTGAAGTCTCTTTCATATAGACCTTAGTGGTCCCCTAATACTGTATCTGAAGTCTCTTTTATATAGGCCTTAGTGGTCCCCTAATACTGTATCTGAAGTCTCTTTCACATAGACCTTAGTGGTCCCCTAATACTGTATCTGAAGTCTCTTTTATATAGACCTTAGTGGTCCCCTAATACTGTATCTGAAGTCTCTTTTATATAGGCCTTAGTGGTCCCCTAATACTGTATCTGAAGTCTCTTTTATATAGGCCTTAGTGGTCCCCTAATACTGTATCAGGACACCATTTGGGGGGACATGTTCAAAGTGCTGTAAGTGCACCTCAAGCTGCTGCCAGCATAATCTCACGTGAGTCTGGTTTTTGCAATTATAAAGCACATAACGTCCCCGTCTGGAATTTTTATCCCAGTCCGCCCCTGGTGACTAACTTACCTACAAGGCCAGTTAAGAAATTAATTTGGTGGCCCTCCTGCGGTAACTCTGAGGACCGCCAGACCCCCCCTGTTGAAGATCTCTGTCAAATGGTTTTTCAGAATAAAATCTCTGGCAGAATTCTGTCGTTTACAACAAGCTCTACAAGCTTTCTCTCCGATGACGACCGGCAGCCTGGCAGCAGATTTCTCCGTCACAGAGCAGCCGACTTGATTACTCAGAGTGAGCTGATGCACGCCTTCACTCTTGTCAATTACCGTTCAAAGCCGAGTTCAAAAGTCTGCGTAGAAGCTGCTTTCATCTCCGCGGCTGTGCAGCGTCCTGTGGGCATGCATTCCCGACCCATAAAAGCAGCCAAACAGCGGGGCGGCAAACAGAACTTCAGACAGGGAAAATAAGAGTCGTGATGCTGCCTTAAAGGCCCCCATCCTGAAGCTGACTTATCCTCTAAAAGCTGACTGAGGCTATTATCTGTATTCCTGCAGCGTTTTCGGCTGTGCCACTGAAGCAGACAGCATCGGTCCGTGTGAGAATATCATTTGGATTGCTCGCACTCTTCTCTTAAAAAAAAAAACACTGCCTGAGAAGTTTCTTCCTCTGACATTCAGACAAGGCAGCTGTGTTACGCTACGCTTCGTTATAGCTGGTGACAGGTTGTTTGGCCCGAACATCTCTTCCTTTCCCCCCCATCCCTCCATCCTTCTCTGTCTATTAGCACTGACAGCTGGCTTGTTCCCCGTCCTGACTGACTCCGACTGCCACTCTCTACTCCCACAAACTCCTATTTTTTTTACTCCATCTGTTTCATCGCATCCTCCTTAACTCTCCCTGTCTCACATACAATTTCCCCCCTCCCCCCCCGTCATTGTTTTTTGTTCTCCGTTACATTTTTCTGTCCATCCATCCATCCTTCCATCCATCAGTCAGTCAGTCAGTCAGTCAGTCAGTCAGTCAGTCAGGCCCTTCCGGTCCTCTCCACAGAAAACGGTGGATTTTGGTTTTATTGTGTAGGCAAATACCCAACGAAAACAAGCAACACGGTTCAGTTAGCAGGCAGTTAAATGTAAACAGGTCTTGTATTAGTCTATAGGTCCTGTATCAGTCTATAGGTCCTGTATCAGTCTATAGGTCCTGTATTAGTCTATAGGTCTTGTATTAGTCTATATGTCTTGTATTAGTTTATAGGTCTTGTATCAGTCTATAGGTCCTGTATCAGTCTATAGGTCCTGTATTAGTCTATAGGTCTTGTATCAGTCTATAGGTCCTGTATTAGTCTATAGGTCCTGTATTAGTCTATAGGTCCTGTATCAGTCTATAGGTCCTGTATTAGTCTATAGGTCTTGTATCAGTCTATAGGTCCTGTATTAGTCTATAGGTCTTGTATTAGTCTATATGTCTTGTATTAGTTTATAGGTCTTGTATCAGTCTATAGGTCCTGTATTAGTCTATAGGTCTTGTATCAGTCTATAGGTCCTGTATTAGTCTATAGGTCCTGTATTAGTCTATAGGTCTTGTATTAGTCTATAGGTCCTGTATTAGTCTATAGGTCCTGTATTAGTCTATAGGTCTTGTATTAGTCTATAGGTCCTGTATTAGTCTATAGGTCTTGTATTAGTCTATATGTCTTGTATTAGTTTATAGGTCTTGTATCAGTCTATAGGTCCTGTATTAGTCTATAGGTCCTGTATTAGTCTATAGGTCTTGTATTAGTCTATAGTACCTGTATTAGTCTATAGGTCTTGTATTAGTCTATATATAAATGTACAGATAAGGAATAGCTGGAGGACCAATTTGCAACTCATTATGTCAATTGGCAACATGATTGGGTATAAAAAGAGCCTCTCAGAGTGGCAGTGTCTCTCAGAAGTCAAGATGGGCAGAGGATCACCAATTCCCCCAAAAATAGTGGAGCAATATCAGGCATTTTCTCTTGGCCAAGGATCATTTAAAATGGACTGTGTCAAAGTGGAAAAGTGTTCTGTGGTCAGACGAATCAAAATTTGAAGTTTGGGACGCCATGTCATCCGGACTAAAGAGGACAAGGACAACCCAAGTTGTTATCAGCGCTCAGTTCAGAAGCCTGCATCTCTGATGGTATGGGGTTGCATGAGTGTGTGTGGCATGGGCAGCCTACACATCTGGAAAGGCACCATTAATGCTGACAGTTATAAGTTCTAGAACAACATATGCTCCCATCCAGACGTCGTCTCTTTCAGGGAAGACCTTGCATTTTCCAACATGACAATGCCAGACCACATACTGCATCAATCACAATGTCATGGCTGCATAGAAGAAGGATCCGGGTACTGAAATGGCCAGCCTGCAGTCCAGATCTTTCACCCATAGAAAACATTTGGCGCATCATAAAGAGGAAGGTGCGACAAAGAAGACCTAAGACAGTTGAGCAACTAGAAGCCTGTATTAGACAAGAATGGGACAACATTCCTATTCATAAACTTGAGCAACTTGCCTCTCAGTCCCCAGACTTTTGCAGTCTGTTATAAAAAGAAGAGGGGATGCCACACAGTGGTAAACATGGCCTTGTCCCGACTTTTTTGAGATGTGTTGATGCCATGAAATTTAAAATCAACTTATTTTTCCCTTAAAGTGATACATTTTCTCAGTTTAAACATTTGATATGTCATCTATGTTGTATTCTGAATAAAATATTGAAATTTGACACTTCCACATCATTGCATTCTGTTTTTATTCACAATTGTACAGTGTCCCAACTTTTTTGGAATCGGGTTTGTATTTAATCAGTGAATTAGTATGCTGACCAACAGGTGTTGTGTTATAATGTGTGCTGAAAACCACTGAACTCTGTGCATGGACGGAGAAAGCCAAACACCTGTAGCAGACACAGTGCAACGATGCACGGAGGCTTCACACTCACTCCCAAACTTCTGAATAGAATTTGAAACAGACTGAAAGTGGAGGAGCTGATGTAGCGCTGCGTTGCTCAAAGTCTGCAGCTTCACCGCTGATTTATTGAGCGTTTTTCTATCTATTTTCATGGATGAACCGAGGCCTTCCCGCAGAGCTTTGCCTCAGCTGGTGGCTGTGAATCGCATGGCGTTGGGTTTTCAGATTTCACACGAGGTCCCCAAATGCACCGTGACATCATGACTTCACGTAAACATACACGCCACTTATCTGTACGCATTTTGAGCTATCCACGTGTGTGTCTACGATGTGTGTGTGTCTACGATGTGTGTCTACGATGTGTGTGTGTCTACGTTGTGTGTGTGTCTACGATGTGTGTGTGTCTACGATGTGTGTGTGTCTAGGATGTGTGTGTGTCTACGATGTGTGTGTGTCTACGATGTGTGTGTCTACGTTGTGTGTGTGTCTACGTTGTGTGTGTGTCTACGTTGTGTGTGTGTCTACGATGTGTGTCTACTGTGTGTTACGATGTGTGTGTGTCTACGATGTGTGTGTGTCTACGATGTGTGTCTACGATGTGTGTGTGTCTACGTTGTGTGTGTGTCTACGATGTGTGTGTGTCTACGATGTGTGTGTGTCTAGATGTGTCTACGATGTGTGTGTGTCTGATGTGGGTTACATGTGTGTGTCTACGATGTGGTTACGATGTGTGTGTGTTACATGTGTGTGTGTTACGTGGTGTGTGTCTAAGTGTGTGTATTCAATGTGTGTCTGCTGTGTGTATTCATGTGTGTGTCTACGATGTGTGTCTAATGATGTGTGTCTAATCGTGTGTGTTACAATTGTGTCCACCGCGCGTGTTCACATGTGTGTGTCTAACATGTGTGTGTGTCTACGATGTGTGTGTGTCTAAGTTGTGTGTGTGGTCACGTTGTGTGTGTTTACGTTGTGTGTGTGTCTAGTATGTGTGTCTACGATGTGTGTGTGTGTCTACGATGTGTGTGTGTCTAATGTGTGTGCTCTACGGTGTGTGTGTCTACGTTGTGTGTGTGTCTACGATGTGTGTGTCTACGATGTTGTGTGTCTAGGATGTGTCTACGATGTGTGTGTTTACGATGTGTGTCTACTATGTGTGTGGTCTACGATTGTGTCTACGATGTGTGTGTCTACGATGTGTGTGTGTCTACGTTGTGTGTGTCTACGATGTGTGTGTGTCTACGATGTGTGTGTGTCTGCGCTGTGTGTGTCTACGATGTGTGTGTGTCTACGATGTGTGTGTCTACGATGTGTGTCTACGATGTGTGTGTCTACAATGTGTGTGTCTACGCTGCGTGTGTCTACGATGTGTGTGTGTCTACGATGTGTGTGTGTCTACGATGTGTGTGTCTACAATGTGTGCGTCTACGCTGCGTTTGTGTCTACGATGTGTGTCTACGATGTGTGTGTGTCTACAATGTGTGTGTCTACGCTGCGTGTGTGTCTACGATGTGTGTCTACGATGTGTGTCTACGATGTGTGTCTACGATGTGTGTGTCTACAATGTGTGTGTCTACGCTGCGTGTGTGTCTACGATGGTTACTTTGGATACTTTGACTCAATCTTTACAGTGACCTCACCCTGCACTGGCAGCATAAAATCTAACTAATAAAGACATCACACGTTTTATAGTGTAACTTTCTACACATTCACACTGCAGCAAAAACGATGCACATCACGTTTCACCTTTTTTTATCAGCGTGCAGTATAAAAGTGACACAGGCTGGCCAGGTAATGTGACAGCTAATGAATTACTTCCCGAGATAAATCACAGAGCACTGATACTGTAAACAAGGACAAGTGCAACGTCTCCTAATTAATTAAGAGTGTGGGCGAGCATCTCAAGCCACATTTAAAGAGACAGCTCACCCCTAAGGCAAGAATACACATGGTTTCTCTTACCTTTAGAGCTAATTATGAATCCAGATGAGATGTAGAGATGTCTGCTTTCTCTCCAATATAATGGAACTAGATGGGGCTCGACTTACATTGAAAACTGGATTGTGTCTTTACATAAATCATGACGTGATGACATGGAAGAAGCGTACAATAGTCTATACACAAATCAAAATGTACAATCTACATGACCAAAATGAAATAGGTACACACACACACACACACACACACGCACTCTCATACACACACACACACACACACACACACACACACATTCACACACAGACACACACACAGACATACACAGACACACACACACCAACGTTCAGACACACACACACACACACACACACACATACTCAAAAAATAGTAAAAATATTGCTACGTACAGTGTGCATTTTACTCTCACACAAACACACTCACTCACTCACTCACACACAGACATACACACTCACTCATTTACACACAAACACACACACACGCACACACACACACACACACACACACACACACACACACACTCACACACACACACACTATATAGGCTAGTAACCAGTGTACAAGTAGCATACTAGTGCAATATTGTAATGTGTGACGTACACACACACACACTCTCACACACACCCTTTATAGGCTAGTAACCAGTGTACAAGTAGCATACTAGTGCAATATTGTAATGTGTGAGGTAATGAGAGTTTTGTGGATTGTTTTAGTATCAAACGTGTAATTTACAACCCGCCCCAATAATCAAAACTGGGCTTTTTTCCAAATCTTTTGTTCCTTTTCAGTGTTTTTGTAGCTTTTTTCCACCATTCTTGTCGCCTCTTTCAAGGTTTTTCTGGACGTGTTGTTCGCCTTTTTTGAGTTATTTTTGGCAATTTCTTTTACCTCTTTCAGTGGTTTTTTTTTGACAACTTTTTGGATGTGTTGTTCACCTTTTTTCAATGTTTTTTTGGACATTTTTGTCACCTTGATTTTATATATTTTTTTCTAAGTCAATGGCACTTTTTTCAATGTTTTTGTCGCGTCTTTCAAGGTTCTTTTGGACGTGTTGTTTGCCTTTTTGAGTTATTTTTGGCAATTTCTTTTGACGTTTATGTCATCTTTTTCAATGTTTTTTGGGACATTTTTGTGGATGTTTTTGCCGCCTTGTTTTTATTATTAGTTTCTGTCTTTTATCGAGTTTATTTTCTGACAATTTTTTTGATTTTTATGTCGCTTTTTTTCAGTACATGCAGACATATCCTGGGTCCTCCCTAGATAGTTGGATATCTCAACCCCTCCCCAATGTTGAACCCAAAGTTACGCCCTTGGTATCACATTATGCATCCGTGCACCATTCACAATCTCTCCCCATCTACCTTTCCCTCTGTATTTCTTTCATCCATCCTGCTCTCAGTGTGACTGCCGTCACTCCTCTCAAGAAATCTGCTGGAGAAAAATAATCCCTCCTTTTCTCAAACTGAAGCTCGGCAACAACACAAGCGATGGGACTTGAAAAGCAATAAGCCGAGCTCCTCGCCGGCCACACAGCTTCTCATCACTTTCTCCAGACTCACTTTGAGCAAGGCGCCGCGGGGGGACACACTCCTCTCCCGGCAGAAAAAGCCAACACTTATCTCTTTCCATCAGAGTCACAATAATCTCTCCTCTGAAGTCGCTCGAAGCTGGCAGGTAGACGGCCGGCTGCAGAAAATGCCTCCGATTTCATTTAGATTCACACAACATGAAAATATGAGTGGATTGCAGACAGGGTTCGGAATTAAAGATGCAGTAGGTAAGACTACAAAAAAGAAAAAAACTACCTTTCTGTCATATTTGCTGAAACTGACCCTATGTTCCACTAGAACTACATGAAATCCAGCTCCTCTGGCTCCACCTACAGCCTGGAGTGGGATTTGCAAAAATCCACTGCGACCCTGTAAAGATGCACCAATCAGGGCCAGGGGGAGTGTCTAACTGTTCAGATGCACCAATCAGGGCCAGGGGGAGTGTCTAACTGTTCAGATGCACCAATCAGGGCCAGGGGGGTGTCTAATTGTTCAGAGGCACCAATCAGGGCCAGGGGGGTGTCTAATTGTTCAGATGCACCAATCATGGCCCTGGGGGGGTGTCTAACTGTTCAAATGTACCAATCAGGGCCCGGGGGGGGGGTCTAATTGTTCAGATGCTCCAATCAGGGCCAGGGGGAGTGTCTAACCGTTCAAATGCACCAATCAGGGCCCTGGGGGGGTGTCTAACTGCATGTCAATCACTGCTCATGCACACATATTCATTCTCCCTTGTGGTGGGAGGGGCTTAGGAGACCGTTTTGGGCTTTAGGAGAAAGAGGCGAGGGACTAAGAAGTTGTCGATGTTCACATTTTTTGTATATTTTTTTGAATTGTCAAAATTCTGTCTTTGCAGCGTTTTAAATGTGATTACTGTGTAGTTTCTTCTCTCCTCTTTGACAGGAAACTAAATGTCTTTGAGTTGTGGACAAACCAGGACATTTGAGGTCATCTTGAGCTTTTTGGGAAACACTGATCCACATTTTTCACCAGTTTCTGACATTTTAGAGACCAGACAACTAATCCATTAATCCGGAAAATAATCCACACATTAATCCACCATGAAAATAATTGTTGGTTGCAGCCCTACATACCATACTTTGTAGTTCCTTACCCCACGACAGCCACTGGTTTTAAAACCTGCAGAGAGTTAACGTTTGATTTCCATATTTGGGGCTTATTTGATTTGCTTTGCAGGAACATGAAAACTGACAGTTTTGGTTCAGGCTGTTCAACACTGTCCTGTCCTACAAATCCAGACACCCTGAATGTGTCAGAGTTGTCTGAAAATGTAAACCTTTGACTCCTCACATTGTTCTGCATCTTACATTCCACACGAGACTGTCCTCCATAAAACGCTCCCAGACGTCACTTGTTCCAGCATCATTCTGACCTATATTTATGTTTCTAGTGGCGGCGCCCTCTAGTGGCCGTAGTAGTAATGATTGGAGCAAAGCAGAAAGTAAGGTGAGTAAGTAAGCGCCCAATGTCCTGCTAGCGAATTTACGAATCCTACTATGGCCACGCCAAGACCCGCCCTTCAATAGCAGCTCGATTGGTTGGGATTAGGCATTGACCTCGAGTGGTTAGGGTTAGCTGATTGGTCAGGGGATAGGACCTGTACATGTAAGCTTGGACGACTGGCCAATAGTAGTGTGTGAATGCTATTGAAGGGCGGGTCTTGGCGTGGTCATAGTAGGATTCGTAAATTTGCGATTACTGGTAAGGAGGGAGGTTGGATGGGTCAAACAAACACAGGACTTTCCCCCACGAGACCAGGGTTCATGTCCCGTTATAAAAGAAAAGGAAATAGTTCATGGAACAAACGGAGCTACGTCTCGTTCTGCGTCACGTGGTAACCTTCAGGGAGTTAAGTAACGTCTGATTTGAACGCAAACCATCATCTTGTTATCAACTTAACTCAGTAGTGGAGTCTGGGTCTGCCGAAGTTTCTTCCTCAAGGGAGTTTTTCCTCGCCACTGCTAATGCTTGCTCTTGGGGGAATTACTGTAATTGTTGGGGCTTTTTAAATTATATAGTGTGGTCTAGACCCACTCTATCTGTAAAGTGTCTCGAGATAACTCTTGTTATGATTTGATACTATAAATAAAATTTAATTTACTAGTTTGGGTGACTAAACCTAACCAAACTGGGACCGTTTCACAACGTAAAAGACAGGCTTAAAACCGTGCCCGTTACCTTCTCTGGTTTGGATATGAGGTTGTATTTCTGCCACCGCTAGCAGCGCTAGCTTATGAAACGCTCCTGTGGGTCGTATTAGAGGGGAGGAACAAACGAGCCATGTCGTTTTATTGGAGGACTTCTTGTTCCAAACATCATTACTTGATCTGTTTATCTGAACAGGCTTGCAAGTATACGTTGAACATCATCCCCCAAACCGGTCGCGTCAAATGGCCGCCGACCTAGAGTCAGGGTCTGTCTGAGGTTTCTGCCTGTTTAAAGAAGGTTTTTCCTCGCTGCTGTTGCACCAAATTAGCCTAGAAATCTAGACACCCCCTAGTGGCAGCAAATGTAATTTGCAGCCAGGGTCAGTCTAGCAACTCTCCGTTGGCTTTGCAAGCTGGAAAAACCAAACTCTAGTCAGGCCAATCACATCGTGTATAGAGTCGGTGGGCGGGGCTTATGGCTGCTGCTGCTGCTGGTGAACAGCGGCCTTCTGGAAGACTTTCTTTGAGAAAAGAACAAAGAACGGCACTGAAGTCATTCTTAAAAAAAGGGAAGATGTGTTCGGAGTTTAAAATTGAAACTATCAACTAGCGTTGCTCTGATTGGTTGGAGCGCTATCCTATTGCGTGCAGAGAAGAATTTGAAAGACAACCGTTTATCCTGCCCCTCGGATTGAGCCCTGACCAATGGTGAGTTCCCAGACCCAACATCTGGATGTGGGTCTGGCTTGTCAGGCTAGCACCAAATGCTTCCTCTTAGGAATTGTTGGGTCTCTGTAAATTACAGAGTGTGTTCTAGACATACCTCACCAGATGCCCAAACCACCTCAACTGACTCTTTTCGACACAAAATGAGCAGCAGCTCTAGTCCGAGTTCCTCACGGATGACTGAGCTTCTCACCCTATTTCTAACGCTGGGTTGCCACAGGCAGGCAGCATCTTTCAACTGCAACTCAGCTGTCTCGGTCACGAGCAGCAGATTTCAAGCAGAGTTGTGTCACCACAACATGATGGTGTGTACACAGTGTACACGTTTTGCAGACAGTGAGTTGTTGGTGTTGAAATACTTTTTCTATCATTTTCTATCTGGCCTAACACAACAGTTTGGTACGTTTTCTACTCCAGTCACACACTTTGCTGCTTGAAAAATTGTGTTTGGTTTAGCAATAAGCGAGCTGTAATTGCCACAATGGTAATGATACTACAATGCTACTACTACTGAACCAAATATATATAAAAACCCACCAGGAGTACCAACTGCCTGGACAACCTTTTGCCAAGATAGTTGTTAACATATTTGTAGTCATACAGAGACGTATCGTAAAGTAGGCTATAGGAAAATCGCAATCTTTTAGTTTGCACGTATAGTATGTATACACGAGAGAATATACTGTATTGGAGGCACGTGAGGCACGCGAGTCCGCCCTTTCATTGGCTACTGCTCTGCAAAACTTGACCCTGGATCTCATTATTTCGGTCATGACCCAGGAGCCAGTTGAAGTGGTTTGAGCGTCTGGTAATGATGCCCCCTGGGCGCCTCCATAGGGAGGTGTTCCAGGCACGGTGTTTGGTGTTTTAAGCCCCCAACGCCGTCTTTCAGGCAGCGCTGCATGGAAGGCACTAGGGTTAGGCAATGGTTAGGGTAAGGTGCCTTGAAGTCGACGGTGGGGGCTTAAAACACCATCGAGCTTTAGGCAACGTCCAGCTGGGAGGAGGCCTCGGGGAAGACCCAGGACTAGGTGGAGGGATTATATCTCCAACCTGGCCTGGGAACATCTCGGGATCCCCCAAGTCAGAGCTGGTTAATGTGTCTCGGGAAAGGGAAGTTTGGGGTCCTGGAGCTGTTTCCCCCCGCAACCCCAGCCTGGATAAGCGGACGACGATGGATGGATGGTCTAGATCTTCTCTATGTTATGATTAGACACTATAAACAAAATTGAATTGAACATTTAAACTGAGGATGCCTTGCTCACCTAAAGCACCTAAACAGCCGTTATTCAGGAAGAAAATAACGGACCAGAGGCCATTAGCTCGCCGTCCTGCTTCTGTAACCACTAAAGCTCTGGACTTGTTCTTTTAAACTCCGGGCTGCTTGTGGTCATACGACGCCTCATAGGAAGTGACAGTCTCCTTCTGTTGCACTTACTGTGAGTCACTCTGCATAAAGCTCTGTGCTAAATGTTTAAACTCGGACCCAGAGTGGACGTCAGGTTGCACCGCCTCCGGGTATCTGTTCTTGCTCCTGGCTGCAGTTTCCTTTTCTGACCTGGAACGCCACTTTGCTTCTGTTGGAATCTCGGCCCATAATGTTCAGAAAATGTCAGCGCAGTGATTACTGGGGAGGAACAGTAGAACATAACAATTGTCCTCTGCAATTTCAAAGCTCTCACAGGTTTTATTATTGATTTGCAAGCTCAAAATTATAATGGCAAAGTAAAGGCCAGCTGACAGTTATTAAAAATGAACTTTGAGGCAGGAATTGACAGTACTTTGTTGACTAAACTGGCCAAAAATATGCCTTTGGAAAAGAAGAATCAACCAGAGTCCTATGAAATAACGGCTCAGTTTAAGATCAAGTTTCATCCTCTCTTCTGTGTAGACGTTCATTTCAAATATAAATAAGATTATTATGGATTAGACAGTTCAAAACTCATATTTTTTTTTTCACATACCTCTACTTCTTCACTTACTTACTCTACTTACTACTCTACTACTTTCTATACATATTTTTTTTAATAATATTTTTTTTTTACTACCCTGCCATACTCTCTACTGCTGTCTCTCTACATACTACTCTCTACTGTTGTTTCTATACATACTACTCTCTACTGCTGTTTCTCTACATACTACTCTCTACTGCTGTACATACTACTCTCTACTGATGCCTCTCTACATAATACTCTCTACTGTTGTCTCTCTACATACTACTCTCTACTGTTGTCTCTCTACATACTACTCTCTACTGCTGTCTCTCTACATACTACTCTCTACTGTTGTCTCTCTACATACTACTCTCTACTGTTGTCTCTCTACATACTACTCTCTACTGCTGTCTCTCTACATACTACTCTCTACTGCTGTCTCTCTACATACTACTCTCTACTGCTGTCTCTCTACATACTACTCTCTACTGCTGTCTCTCTACATACTACTCTCTACTGCTGTCTCTCTACATACTAGTCTCTACTGTTTTCTCTCTACATACTACTCTCTACTGCTGTTTCTCTACATACTACTCTCTACCGCTGTCTCTCTACATACTACTCTCTACTGCTGTTTCTCTACATACTACTCTCTACCGCTGTCTCTCTACATACTACTCTCTACCGCTGTCTCTCTACATACTACTCTCTACTGCTGTCTCTCTACATACTACTCTCTACTGCTGTTTCTCTACATACTACTCTCTACCGCGGTCTCTCTACAAAGATGAACCACCAGCTGGAAATAATCTGATGGAAGTTGACACTGTGTTTCTCACGTAATTTGTTGAAGTTTTAAATGCTTTCTTTCCCACAGAGAACACAGTGGCTTTTTGAGGAAATCCCTCCTTATTTAAAAGGAGGAAATCCAACCGTGAATTAATTGAAAGCAGCACCTCGTGTGGAGTGTGGAAAACCCTTGCTGTGTGTTCAGTACTGTTGCATTTACGGTTCTGGGATAGAGAGGGAACGTGAACACTAGTGAAGTAGATTCCCTGAACCGTGATGCCGAAATGAAATGCAGAAAAAAAATGAAAATGTGTGATGTAGTGGGAGGCATTTCCCTGACAGCTCAGTTCATTTATCACTTTACAGACAGTTGGAAAGGACATTTTAATTACTAACTATAGGAAGGGAAAGAAATAGAGAGAGAGATGACGGTGTGTGTTTGTGACGAGGAATAATTGAGCCTTTTTATCCACATCGTCAATGACGGGTGTGACATTTACTTTGGGAACACGCACTTACTGCTGTGTGTGTTTGTGTGTGTGTGTGTGTGTGTTTGTGTGTGTGTGTGTGTGTGTGTGTGTGTGTGCATATCCATAAAACACACACACCTGCTCTAACCTTTTACAGTCTGCTAAATAATGGGCAGGAAAGATGGAGGAAAGCACTGCGACCGACACACACACACACACACACACACACACACACTTGTGTTTACTGTACCTATTAGGCAGCAGAAAGGATTAATGTGAACAAACAGGAAACAGTTCCCAGCAAGCCTCATAACCTTAATCAGGCTGTTCTCATGAACTATTTGTACATGTCGCTACAAAAAGTAAATTACTATCACTACTACTATTCACTACTGTCAGCAGCGTCTATATCGATAAAGTATAATTTCCAGGATTGCTCTGGTGCCGCAAGAAATTCGTCCGGAAGTCCGTCCCCTTCCTCTTTCTTTGTGTTGGCGTTCTAACCTCCGGTGGATTTGTCAGGACTATGGTTAACTGCTCCTCAGATCTCTGCAGGGTAAATCCAGACAGCTAGCTAGACTATCTCTAATCTGTCCAGTTTTCTGTTGCACGACTAAAACTACTTCTGAACGTACACATGTTCCACCAAAACCAGTTCCTTCCTGAGACTATTTAGCAGAGGCACCGTGGCTCCGTCCGGAGCTTAGTACCGCCTAAGATGATTGTGATTGGGTTAGAGAAATGCCAATAAACCAGAGCACGTTCTTCTTCCATCCCATGCTGTGTGGACTAGCCAAACCCTCCTACACAGCGCTGTGGAGGAAGGTCTGGCTATGCGAGACTAATGTGATATTAATGCAGAGTCTGGCGCATATTAACCCTCCTGTTGTCCTCGGGTCAAATTTGACCCACTTTCAAAATGTTTCTATAGTAGAAATATGGTTTTCTTTCAACCAAAATGTCAAAAAAATAAGATTGATGGTTCCATACAACGCTCTTCACAAGTAAAATAAATGATCAGTCCACTACTTATATTGAATTTGGGTGTTTAATTCAATTCTATAACATTTGGAGCAAAAAAATTAGAAAAGAACGTTGAAAAAAACTGACAAAAATGACGAAAAAAGCTTAAAAAAAAAAAAGTAGGAAAAGGCGCAGAAAAAATCATCGGAAAAAGTGATAAAAAAATGGAAAAAAAAGGACAAAAACATTGCGAAGTGACAAAAACGTTTAAAAACAAAAGGTTCCACGGGAAGACAACACAAGGGTTAACACAACTAATCAAGTATTTTCTCCCTGAAGATGCAGGCTGATCAGAGGAAGTAATGATGTGCTGTACGTCTCATAGGAATAATACATGCAGCGCCTGTCTTCAGCCTCTTCGCACATCCACTGGTCTGATACTAACAGGGCCGATGTATAATTTAACTCAGACGGCGACGCCGATGCATGGGCCGTATAAGATGCAAATGCAGGGCTCGCTGTGCTCTGCTCCTGCACCCCTGCAGGTCTGTAAATGGAGCCAATCAAAGGCCTGCGAGAGGCTTTACATCCGCCATCACGGACCGATCAAGCCTCATGCTGCGGGACGAGCATAAATAAGAAAACATCAGGCTGAGAACTGTTTTCACCATCCACACATTACATTTTTATTTCTTTTGCTTTTCATTATGATCTACAGTATGTTTATAGCCGTGTCAATCTAGCTGGATATTATCTCTCACTACGACGCCATTTAAATGAAATCTACAGGCGACATTATTTATGCAAAAAACACATGCTGACATTAATCTTTCTGACATAAATGCAATGCCTATTTTGTAGTAAATATTGTCAGGCTGATGAATGAATTATAAGTGTGAGAATTAGCTCTTCTAACACAAATTAAAGCACTCATGGTTGCACTGACTCCGTTTACATTTTAGTTTTTCACTTAGCACTCCATCACTGACAACCGCCAATAAGTGCCAGCTATTCAAATGATTCAGTCGCACTTTTCTCTGTGGAGAAATACTCTCGGCAAAGTCGTTCGGCTTCACACACAATCTCTACCTAAACAACTTGATCTCCAATCCAAATGCACAGAGCACCAGGGCAGTCTCCTTCACTGTCAGCCGCAGTTACTCCAGTACGTCCAAGTTAAAGGTCCCATAGCATGACATTTTTTTTTAACATTAATATGCGTTCCCCCAGCCTGCCTATGGTCCCCCAGTCTGCTTATGGTCCCCCAGTGGCTAGAAATGGTGATAGGACCGATTAAACCGAGCCCTGGGTATCCTCCTCTGCCTTTGAGAAAATGAAAGCTCAGATGGGCCAATCAGGAATCTTCTCCTTATGTCGTCATAAGGAGAAAGGTTACCTCCCCTTTCTCTGCTTTACCCGCCCAGAGAATTTGGCCCACCCATGAGAGAGAGAGAGAGAGAGAGACATCATGGCTTTCAAACGAGAAAAGTGGCAGTTGGTCAAGGCCACACCCCCACCCTCCACCTTGCCCCCCCTCTCTCCTCCTCAATAGCTACAGACAGAAATGGCACATCCTAAGGAAAGCTCATTGTGAGTCTGGCTCTAGTGGCTGTAATTCTGCACCAAGGCTGATTTTCGGGAAAGAGATTTCAGATACAGTATTAGGGGACCACTAAGGTCTATATAAAAGAGACTTCAGATACAGTATTAGGGGACCACTAAGGCCTATATAAAAGAGACTTCAGATACAGTATTAGAGGACCACTAAGGTCTATATAAAAGAGACTTCAGATACAGTATTAGGGGACCACTAAGGTCTATATAAAAGAGACTTCAGATACAGTATTAGGGGACCACTAAGGTCTATATAAAAGAGACTTCAGATACAGTATTAGGGGACCACTAAAGCCTATATAAAAGAGACTTCAGATACAGTATTAGGGGACCACTAAGGCCTATATAAAAGAGACTTCAGATACAGTATTAGAGGACCACTAAGGTCTATATAAAAGAGACTTCAGATACAGTATTAGGGGACCACTAAGGTCTATATAAAAGAGACTTCAGATACAGTATTAGGGGACCACTAAGGCCTATATAAAAGAGACTTCAGATACAGTATTAGGGGACCACTAAGGTCTATATAAAAGAGACTTCAGATACAGTATTAGGGGACCACTAAGGTCTATATAAAAGAGACTTCAGATACAGTATTAGGGGACCACTAAGGTCTCTATAAAAGAGACTTCAGATACAGTATTATTGGACCACTAAGGTCTATATAAAAGCATCCAAAGAGCACCATGTCATGGGACCTTTAAAGTTGGCTGTAGACTAGTCTGGATCAACAGAAGAACGTCTCCAAGATAACTGGCTGACTTTAAGCCGGATGTCAGGCTTTGGCATTCACCTTCTGCTCTCTCTGCGTGTTGTTATACTCCTTCAATCAGTATGCCTCGACTTTCTTTCAACGCTTCCAAGTAGACTCACCCCTTCCCCTTCCTCTCTCTGTGTGTTGCCGTTTCCAAACTCTGTTCGCTTTGGGAAACAACAACCAAAGGATCTGTTCAGTCCGGCAATGATGAAAGAAACATTTCTGACCTTGCACCCTAATTACACACCATCCAGAAAACACTGAATTATTCAGCTTGCGCCTTTAACTCACCATGTCTGAGATAATTAAAAAATCAGTTCATTTCATTTCATTCATTTCATCTGCACAAATGAGACATTTCAATTTCACGTTCATTTTTCATCATCTTTTATCTCTCTCCTTCTGTGTGTCTTATCGCTGAGGACACAAACTGTTGTCGGCTTGGAACAGCTGATAGCGAGCGTTGGGTACAAAATGGGATGAAACATGCGGATGAAAATGAACAAATAATTTAAAGATCATTTAATAAACTGGGTATAATCAAAGTCTGCTGAACAAAGAGCAATCGATCAATCATTGTGTTTAAAGTGCTGAACATTACTCAGGGTGACTGACCAGAAGGGAGATAAAAACAGGGAATATATAAAGAACAAAGACAGGAACTGACATTCTCAAAACCATAGTAAACTTCTGGTTAGTCACCCTGAAGAAGGCCACGGTGCCGCAATGCGTTGGTACGTATTTTTTTTATACATTTTGCATTAGCCGCATCAATAAAGGCTTTTTAATATTTTCTTCAATAAGAGTGCCTTGGTTTTCACGTTGTTCTGATGCTATTGGATTACCCCTGCACCAAAGAGAACCTTGTTAGACTTTTTTCAACCACCACCAAAAAGAAGCGCTCCTTTACTCTGTGTTCCCACTTTCCTGTTAAACCTTTTTGATGTAAAACTGTCGACATTTACAGTAAATCATGGCTGTTAACATGTTAAAAAGTCTCATATTGAGAGGTTTGTAATGAGTCATTACACATACCTAGGCCTACATATGAAATGCTTTTTTGTATGGAAGCATTTCAGTATGTTGTGGGAGTTGTCTTAAAAAAAGCACGTGTTCACAGAAAAACAAACCAACATTTTATTTGTAGGGCGTGAGGAGTTGCAGCATTTGCCTAGACTGGCGGGAGAGGGTGTATAACTGCAGACATGTTGTCGGTACATGATCTGTGCTGCCTGCACGATCTGTCATGTGCAAGATGTTCTCTTTCCATCTGTGTGCATTCATGTCCCAGAAATGCTTGTTATCAACTAATCTCCGGGGAGCTTATTCCCTGGAGTCCTTATGTCTTCTCGCCTAGCAGTTTTCCTTAGATTGGGGTGGCACCATAATCATGGTTGCAGCTGCTGCAGTGGTCCTGCTCGGTGCCCTTTTGCGCCCTGCAGTGTCCTGCTACGCCCTGCTATGCCCGGCAGTGCCCTGCTACGCCCTGCAGTGTCCTGCTATGCTCTGCTGTGCCCTGCTACGCCCTGAAGTGTCCTGCTATGCCTTACTGCGCACTGCAGTGCCCTGCAGTGCCCTGCTATGCCCTGCTGCGCACTGCAGTGCAATGCTACGCCCTACAGTGCCCTGCTACGCTCCCATACTACAACAACTATTTCTAGACATAGTTGCATTAACTTAATTGTAACTATAATTGCCACTGTTCATCACACCCCCACCCGGCACCGGCAGACAGAGCCCACCAAGAGCCTGGGTCTGCCCGAGTTTCTCCCTAAAAGGGAGTTTTTCCTCACCACTCGAGGTTTCTCGCCACTGTTGCACTAAATGTTTGCTCTTGGGGGAATTATTGGAATTGTTGGGCCTTTGTAAATTGGTGTGGTGTGATAGAGTGTGGTCTAGACCTACTCTATCTGTAGAGTGTTATGATTTGATACTATGAATAAAATAAAATCGAATTGTGTGTGTGTGTGAGGTTTTCAGTAAAGCGTGTGAATGAGTTTGGTTTCATATGTGTATGAGAAAGGAAAAGCACATACATATTTATGCACTGTAATTCTGATTAACGTCCCTAACAACCCCTCATAAAAAACACTTTGTCACCATTAAAATTACTGAGAAAAAGGCACATTCTAGTGCGCAAAATGCATCCAGTTATAGATATGTAACGGGGCTTTCGCAACAAAAGTGCAAGTTTGTTAATGTGCAGACCAAGGCCCTTATTTCCAACAGAGAGATCAGTTGCTTTCTCTTGGCCACCGCTTCATAAACTCTGCTCATTCTGGCATTGATGGGAGTTGTTACGGCAACTATTTCACTCGACCAAAGAATAGAGATGCTCCTCGGGAAAAACATTCATCATCCGCAAAGGCCACAACATGTCACGTGTCTGGAAAACATAAATAAATATTCGAACAAAAGACCAAGGCTGTCGTTTTCCTGATGAAACCAACAAATCAGAACACCAGAGTTCCTTCCATTGAAAGCTGGAGCAAAGAACATGGAAACAGCCTTCCAGCTATTTATATGTCAGAATCAGAATTACAGTGCATATACATTTATGTGCTTTTCCTTTCTCATACACATATGAAACCAAACTCATTCACATGCTTTACTGAAAACCTCACACACTGGCAGGGCACCTTCAACATTTTATGATTCCTGCTTTAAACAAAAAGTCAAAATCAGATATTATTAAAGTCATGTGTTCTTAAGATTTAAACCAGGAGAGTCGCGGCTTATGTTTTTGCACCTGTTTGATTAATCACACTTGCTTTGACGGCGCTGAATGGTTACAACCAAGATGAACATGATTGGTCACAGTATGACAGGTGGTGGCCTTTTCAAAACTGCAGTCAACTGGCTCCGGTGTTGCTGTGCTTCTGCTCAGGACAGTCTCATAAAAATACACACCTTATATTGTGATATTGAGTCATCGACGATGGCCAGATTTGTTTTGTAGGAGAGTTTCTAACCAGACTCGACTTAAGTCTTATTGTTGAACTGAATCGTATTAAGATGCAACAGTAGTTCCCTTTGTGTATTGTTGGAAGAACCAGAGAGAGCTTCTGTAATGAGTCCATTGTCAGCTCCGATGTGAAAAGCACAGTGTGTACAGTGTGAAGCAGCGAACGCAAACAATACACACCATGAAGGCAGGAAGGCAACGGTAACGAGCAAACACCATCGATCTAGAAAGTGCTGAAATCACACAGGCTCACTGGAGGTTCATCAAGCTGAATGCAGATGTCAAATCTATCTTCTGCTATGTTTCCCTCTCATTCCCCCTCCTCCCTTACACCTCACTCCCCTGCTATAGCGTTTCCCCTCTCATTCCCCTGCTCTGGCGTTTCACCCCTCTCATTCCCCCTGCTCTGGCGTTTCACCCCTCTCATTCCCCCTGCTCTGGCGTTTCCCCCTCTCATTCCCCCTGCTCTGGCGTTTCCCCCCTCATTCCCCCTGCTCTGGCGTTTTCCCCCTCTCATTCCCCCTGCTCTGGCGTTTCCCCCTCTCATTCCCCCTGCTCTGGGTTTTCCCCCTCTCATTCCCCCTGCTCTGGCGTTTCCCCTCTCTCATTCCCCTCCTCTGGCGTTTCCCCCTCCCCATTCCCCTGCTCTGGCATTTCCCCACTCTCATTCCCCTGCTCTGGTGTTTCCCCCCCTCATTCCCCCTGCTCTGGTGTTTCCCCCTCTCATTCCCCCCTGCTCTGGTGTTTCCCCCTCCTCATTCCCCCTGCTCTGGTGTTTCCCCCTCTCATTCCCCCTGCTCTGGCGTTTCCCCACTCTCATTCCCCCTGCTCTGGCGTTTCCCCCCTCTCATTCCCTCCTCTGTCCAGGAGGAGAAAGGAAACTAGACCATATTCACATTTAACAAGGTGGAATCAGAGTTTTACTTTTTCATATAAACAAATGGCTTGATTAATGGATTATCAAAATAGTTTGCAATTAATTTAGTAAAGCATTACTCTTCCGCTGAACGTCTAAACTTAGAATTTCTTTTCATTACTGAATATCCCACCACAGTCACAGAGTCTCTTGAGACTTCATTACACCCAGATAATAAAGTGACTCACGGTCACATGACCTGACGCAGAGTCCGAGTATCTGAGCATCACACAGCTATTGTTCTCTGCTAGACTCGGCTCCGTCTGCAACGTCACTGATGCTCGATAAGGCCCAAGATCTCTCTACAGATTACAGCTGCTATTTCTGTCTACACACACACACACACACACACACACACACACACACACACACACACACACACAGACGCACAATACAAAATGCTGCTGGTGCTGCCCTTTAGAGCGGAACGATCACCCGGCACAGTAAATGTGAGATGTTTTGGAGGGGACACACTGTGTCTGAAAGTTGAACACTGTGAGAAAAGATAGAAGTTAAGAAAGAGGACAAACTGTACAGAGAATAGAAAGGAAGTCAAGCTGTGACGAGAGAAAGCAAATGGAAGTTGCGGAAAGGTCCGTATATCTTTTTTTTTTGGTCCATATGCAGTTAATGATCTGCATATTCTGCAAAGTAGAGGGAGAGAATACCATTGCAGTATAAGCTAACGACAGCTAACGTGTCCTCTCTGGTAGACAAAGGGTGCTTAAAACTCATGCTTTTAGCTAGCTGCAGGCACTTTGTGGAGTTGTTTCCCCTGCCAGTGGGGGTGGGACTTAAATGGGCTCTGCGGTAGAATGGAGTTACAGCCATAGTAGGACGTGATTGGCCAGCGTTCACATTAAAGACACACAAGTGGGCCAATTATATGATCTAGCCTCTCTCTACGGGCTGAAGCTTTCAAGCGGCATGCAGCACATGCAGTCCAAAAAAATAGACCAGCCCACTGGGTACTCCCGATGGCCAATCCATGCCTGGTTAAACCCAAGCGAGAGAACCTAAGTGAGAGAATTTTTGTAATTTATGTGGGTCATATTATAAGGCCTTCAAGTTCAAGTCCAACTTTCACTTTATTTATCCTTAGAAAAGGAATTTTTTTACCAGCTTTGTTAGCTTACGCTTGCTGATGATTGAAAGACCACTGAGCTAGAGCGCAGCGCGGGACTGTTTTCTTCATCCCGCTGCCGCTGAATTTCTGACCATTACCGCCCGCACCCGCACCGTGTATGTTACACTCCTGCATGAAGATGCAGGGAAAGCTTTTCTTAGACATAAGTAGGGGGGGGGCGCCAAGGAAACAAACACTGCTCTACACTGTACCACACCACAATACAAAATGTCAAGACTGAGTCAATAAAACGCTGGTTAAACAAGGTCATCAGAGTCCTGGCCTGCACACGCCTTGCCGTAGCTACAGCTTATATATTCAGAGTGCTTCTCCATAACATAGCGAAGCTTTCTTTAGTAATTAGGAAGGAAAAAGGGCAAATCTAATCTTTAATGGCAGCTTCTTAGCCATCTGAAAACAGAGAGCACGAACACTCATCGAGATGCCAAAGGCCTCGAGGGTAAAAGAGGAGCTTGTAGTAATGAAGATGATGATGGGTTGGTAATATGCAATTACTCTTGCTGGCTCCACACAGTTACCAGCTGCATCCGTAACTGGCTGCTGGACGTGTGTTTTTTAGAAAGATGATCAATAAAAAAACAAAGCAAGGCCGCCTTTTTAAATCTTAAAGCCATTTTCAGTCCACTTCAAAACATTCTTATCTTTTAAAAGGCAAACCTGAGGCTCTTTATCGATCTGTTTGCTGCCTGCCAAAACGAGGAGAAACCCAAATGAGATGGGAAGGGATTAAAACAAAGAACGAAGGGAAGAGACCGAGAGAGCAGAAAGCCAACAACTGTGTGCTCTCTCCTTGGAGAGTGGTTGCAGGGGGTCGGTGGCTTCTTTTGTTTTGTGGTCTAATATTACAGGAAATATTACTGTTAAATCGTAGAGGGCCCGGGCAGAGATACAGAGAGAAATAATTAAATAACAAGGAGAGGGTGGCATATGAACTGTCAGGAGAATAGAAGAACATTTCATCATGTAGCACCACTGGATGGAGCATGTGTGCACTTCTTTGTGAGCAATCTTTGTGCCCACAGATTTAAAAGTAAGTGATTGTTTTTTGCCTCTCAAGTGAGTTTAGTGTCGAGCACATATATCCTCAGCTCAAACTGACTGCTTTATAAGAGAGGTCGGGGTGGATGTTTGGGTCATAAAACACAGGGTTTTCAAGCCAGGAAACAGATGGTCATGTCCTGAAGAAGTTAAGGAGAAAACACAAGACTTTCACCCTGGAAACAGGTGTTCATGTCCTGAAGAAGTTAAGGAGAAAACACAAGACTTTGCGCGCTCACAGAAGGCTTGTATCATGTGGACATGCTGACAGTGTTGTTGTCATTATTTAGAGGTCCTCATGGGGGCGACAGAAACTACGCACTGTAGCTTTAAAACATTACGATACTGTGAGATTTTAGCTGTGGATTTACATCAAAGGTTTAGGGGGTGGCAGTACCTCAGTCCGTGGGGAGTTGGTTTAGGAACCGGAGGGTTGCTGGTTCAAGTCCCCGTACAGACCGAAGTACAGAGTGTGGACTGGTAGCTGGAGAGGTGCCAGTTCACCTCCTGGGCACTGCTAAGGTGCTCTTGAGCAAGACACTGAGCACTCTCACTCTGACATCTCTCCATTAGTGTGTTTAGCATGTACAGGTCCTGAGCATGTTTGTAATTCAGGCCTGTGTTCAATGTGTGTGCACCTGTACTAACAGAGTGAAAATTGTCACGGGATAAATAAAGGCATTCTTCTTCTTCTTCTACAGTGTAGCATACAGACGGTATCGGATCGGTACGCAAGTTCAGTTATCAGAACCGCTAATGGGAAGGAAAATATGATGTTGGAACATCTTTAATAGTTATACTACCATACTTTGGTCTCCAATCTCTCTCCACTCCATCCCCTCCTCTCCTTCCCACTGTTCTTTTCATCATCATCTAATTTCTCCTCTCTCCTCCAATCTCAGGTTGATGTGCCATGCAGGCAGGCAGGCAGGCTGTTCCCTAACCAGGTCAGAATAGCAGGGATATTCTGGCGGGCCTGCTGTGTCCACAGACAGCCCATTACAGCCATCAATCAGCCGGCCCGCTCAGGCACTCACCCAGGACGGGACAAGAGGCCGAGGAGAGAGAGGAGGAGACAGATTTAAGAGGCCGCTACGGGAAGATTCATCGCTCCTGACAGAGTACTCCGTCAGACACAGCAAAGTAAATCTGGGCGAGATCCATTCGCCCGCTGATGCTTTATTCCTCTGCAGAGGGACTGAGAAGAATTATCAGCTCTTATTAAGTTCAGGAAAAGTACGATATCAGTGATTAGTAGTTAATCATTGTACACAAAAGCTGTGCACGAAACCGTTCCCTGTCACGGAGATAGTGCACTGTATAGTGTGTTCGCCCTTTTGTAGTGGTGTTTGAATTTTACACTATAGTTTACTATAAAATACCCACAATGCCAAGTCAAGTCAAGTTTTGTTGTCATTTCAACCATATATATATATATATATATATATATATATATATATATATATATACATATATATATATATATATATATACATACACTGTATATAGTGAGATGAAACAACATTTCACCGTGGATCATGTGATGTTACACATTTTTTATGTCAAGTTGTCTTAATAAGGACACTCCAAAGAAATTGAATGTCAAGTTGTCATAACAAAGACATCCCAAACAAATGTAATGTCAAGTTGTCATAACAAAGACAACTTCTGGTTCAATGAGGTTTAACCATGTATCAGCTAAATAGCTTAAATAGCTCACGTTAGTGTATTGTGTCAACTGTTCACTTCATTTAATATTGGATGTGGCGTTTTCTTTTGCGGGGTGTAAATGTTTCCTATCCCAGAATGCATCTGTGGTGTAGCCAGACATTAGTCCACAGCACTGTGGAGTAAATTCTGGCTATGAGAGACTACTGTAATGGAGACCTGCAGTGCTCATAGTGAAATATTTCAGCCCAGTGAGTGCACAAACTCTGTCAAAACAGGTGCTCTTCAGGTTGACAGTTGTTCAATGAAAAAGAAAAGTGGAAACGTTCCAAGACAGAAAAACCTAATTATCCCATTCAACAAATTTAAGCAGCGGGATCACAGCTTTTAAAACAGAAGGTCAAAACAGGGCTGAGGGTGCCGTCTGTGTGAGACATCTGATGCTGAACAGCGCTGACAAGTCTGAAACTAGAGAATTAAAGTTGAGTTCATGAATACAATTCAAAAGTCTTGCACAAAGTACATGTGGAAAGTGAAAAGCTTACTTTATTTATTCATGGAATGGGCCGGGGGATCATCCTACAGTTGTGTAGACCGACAACTGACTAACTAACCGACATCCCCCTAAACAACTTGACTGATGAACAAACCAAACCAATCAAAGGATTAATCAACCGACGACACGCCAAATTAACTTCCCAACCAACCAAAATCATCAATGTGCATCAATCAAGCAAACCAATCAGGGGAATGAAGAAGCTCTCGTCCCGATAATTGGCTGATCTCATCAGATTATTTCTGATTCGTCGCAGGTTTTTACCTCCACTAGTTTTCATCCGTGTGGTTGAAGCTTTGCGTGCACCTCATCAGACTGCTAAGCTGATGATTTGGATGACCCGTGTCCAGTTTATCGCTAAACTTAAATGTCAAGTGACCAGCCAGCGGTCGCCTTAATTTAGTAGGATATCATAAGAATTTTTGTGCATACCTTTTCGTATGATATACGGACCAGTTCATTAGAGTGCGTGGACATGTCAGACAGATAAGCAGCATCTGCAGGGACGTCCTTCTGTTCCCCAACGTTGGTTCTAAACTTCATCTCGGTCCTTCAATTCAGAACAAGCTGCTTTAACCTGTTCTTTAACTTGGAGATGTCACTGGCGTTCTCCGCTCTGTGCCGAGCTTGCACCGTGTCATAGTCCATCTTTGAGTAATGCAAGTAATATGAAGATATGTAAACTCCTTCTCATGCATTGGTCCATGCCATTCATTGCACTCGTCCAAAGGCATCATGCTCTTGCACAAATGCAGGAAGATAAATCTGTTTCCATCAGCCTTTGGTGTGTTTTGTCTCCCTCAATGCTTCTTTTCTACCTCGGCCAAGAAACCTGCAGCCCTGACCGACTGACCAAACAGCTCATTAACCAAATAACTGACCAACACAGCAACAGACCATCTGCTCCGCTGACTGACTTACTCACTCGCTGCTATTTCAGAATGCGATCTGGCATCCTGCGTTTTCTCTGCGTTTGTGGGAGCATCTATTTATCTATTTATTTACTGTGGGTGTTAACAGAGTCCCAGTTTTCCAGCAGCTTCACCATGACACTGTATAAATCTGCTCTAAATGCAGCATAGATGACTCACCGTGTGTGTGTTTGCTTGTGTGTGTGTTGTTGTTGTGTGTGTGTGTGTGTGTGTGTGTGTGTGTGTGTGTGTGTGTGTGTGTGTGTGTGTTGCAGCATCGTTGTAACTGGGGTACATAACTTCTTTGTGTGTTTGGCAGGTGGAGGCAGAGGGAGATATATTGCGCCCGGTGCCACAGAGAATTGTTTAATAAACATTTTTATTAGCTCCTTTCTCACAGCCTCTGTGTGCGAGCCGGGCACACAGCGGCGGGCGGCTGAACGATGTGTAGCGTCGTCAGCAGCAAATCCCATCACGCATTGCAGCCAGGATGTCACCAAGCAACGCTGGCCGCTCCACAAGCCGACTGAAGGCAGAGAACACCTCACACACTTCCACAGCCAAAACAATGTGTGTAATGCTGTTTCATAAGGCAGACACAAATGGCAATTCGTATGCCATTTTTGCCATGTTATCAAGACGCATACTCGCTTTTTGTGTTTATCAACGCCGTTTGGCCTCCATTGACTTACATTACCTTGCGATTGCGTGTGAATTGACGCCGTAGAGAGTAGTATGAAAGGGCGGAAATCTATGTAGGGAGGTTGGTCGTGGTGGAGGATGGGTCAAACACAGGACTTTCACCCAGGAGACCGGGGATCGGGGCCCTGTGTCACGTTTCCTAAACCCAACTGTTGCTTTCTTCTTTTCCTAAACCCAACCCGTCCATTGTATACAGCGCTCAAAATGTGTACAGATAACACGCCAAAGTGGCGTGTATGTTTACGTCCGCTGTATACAGCGTAGACATACACGCGGTTAGCCCAAATGCGTTCAGATAACACACCACTTGGCTTAAGAGAGTGAGCGTGTAATCTTCCAAAGTGGTCTCATCATTGCATTGCGCTCACACGCACAAACGCCAGAACTACTTAAACAGCCACGCTATTGCATTTTATTTTCAGAATCAAAATAGCTCTTCACCAGCACTTACTGCTCTTCTTCCGACACACAACATGAGACCAGTACGCTTCACTAGGTCAGTCTCACAGGCTCTCATTCCACGTCCCCCCCCATAAAAAAACAACTATGGTCATAAATCCTTTTTCTATATTTACACCAAAATTTGGAATGACATTCCCCATCACATTCGAACAATATCATCCATCACATATTAAAAAGTCATATAAACGGTTTCTTCTTGATA
Source organism: Perca fluviatilis (assembly GCF_010015445.1). Taxonomy (NCBI): domain Eukaryota; kingdom Metazoa; phylum Chordata; class Actinopteri; order Perciformes; family Percidae; genus Perca; species Perca fluviatilis. Next base: position 2,892,959 of record NC_053132.1, read on the forward strand.
GTCACACTTGCACACATTGATTGTTCATGTATTGTTCTAGTTTTGTTTGTCCGTATTTAATATTTTATTGTATCTGTCTAGTCCATGCTAATGTCCTGTGTAAATGTGCTGAAATTGTGTTCAATGTTCTATGTTGCTGCAGAACAGGAACCTGCTGGAAACCAGTTTTTAAACTGAGTCAGGCCCGTTTATATTGTAACTTAATTGTTGCTTTTAATTTTTCCTGTAAAATAAATGAAATTAAATGAAATGTTTACGCAAAGTCATGATGTCATGTTGTATAAGACGGCACACTGTATAACAGGTTCAGTGTGTCCCGATCTTCCAAATCCATGATTCGATTTGACTTTGGATGTAACATTTATGTAAACATTTTTTAACAGCCACTCTTTAGAAATGCTTGAGTTGAATCCCTTTTCATCCCAGGAGCTAAACGAAAAGCAACACGTAGCCGCTGTCCCAGTTTCTGCTTTTGTTGCTCCGCTTCTCTCGCTTCAGGGACGAGTTCCTAAAAGCTCCAGGTACTGTCAGGGGCTCGTGGCAGTGCTGCCGATTGTGAGTCCCCTATACAACGAACGCAACATCTGTTGGCATCCGTCAGAAATGTAGGGAAATGTAGAGAAGAAGATTATGGGAAAATAAAGCATCACAACGCATGCAGCGGAGCAAACAGGACAACTACACAGTGGTGCAGCAAGCTGTTTTGGGGCTTTGTGAGTTAAAACTGCAGCTCACTGAGTCTTATTGTGATAATACGACTGTGGTGAAGGAGCAAAGAAGCAGATGACATAACATGCTTAACTCGTGTTTCTTTGATGACGCATTCAGAGTTTCTGCTGTCCCAAGAAACAAAGCCCTAAAAAAACACTAGCTACTAGCAAAAGCTTCCAGCTACATTAACAGCAGGACTTTGGCTACGAAATGTAAAGCACTGTAATCAGTATGTATTCCACGAAATTTACTATTGTCAGCGGCAGGTTGACTGCTGCTTTATAAGAGCGTGAAGATCCTTGTAGGGAGGAGGTTGGGGGGATGTTTGGCTCCTAAAACACAGAGCTTTCAAACTGGGGAGCAGAGTTCATGTCCCTGAAGAAGTTAAAGGTGCAGTAGGTAAGCCTTATAAAACTAATTGTCTGTCATATTTGCTGAAACTGACCCTATGTTCCAGAAGAACCACATGAAATCCAGCTGCTCTGGCACCACCTACAGCCTGTAGTGTGATTTTCAAACATCCACAGCTCCCTGTTCAGATGCACCAATCAGGGCCGAGTGTCTAACTGCGTGTCAATCACTGCTCATGCACACACATTCATTCTACCTTGTGGGGGGAGGAGCTTAGGAGACATTTTTGGGCTTTAGCAGAAAGAGGGGGGAGGGACTGAGAAGTTGTTGATGTTCAAATTTTTTGGCTAAGTCCTGGATCTTCACAATCCTACCTACAGCTCCTTTAAGGAGAAAACACAAGGAACCCAGGAAACAGGTGTTCATGTCCCGGGAGTACTACTTTAGGGGGCCAGTGTTGTAACCCAAACCACAATCTTTTTTCTAATCTTAACTAGTCGTTTTGGTGCCTAAACTTAACTGACGTCGCCGCATTACGGTCACCTTTTGTAGGCTAAACCTTCACTGCAACGTCTGCTGAAACGATCGTCCCCTCACGGCGCTCTGTACCCGGCTCACAGTCACCTTTCCTCGGCTAAATTTAACTGTCACGTGACCGACCGACAGGTCGGTGTAATTTTGTAGGATATCACACGAACACGTTCATGAGAATAGGTTGCATAAGGACATGTTATGAAAGCCTGTACTATGTCAGCGGTCATCTACATCACTGACAGATGGACCAGAAGCAGTCGGAGACATAGGGCTTTATATTGCACCCAGAGATGTGTTCAGGTGCATTCTGGGCATGCTGGTCTCACAGGGAGGTGTGTTCAGGTGCATTCTGGGCGTGCTGGTCTTACAGGGAGGTGTGTTCAGGTGCATTCTGGGCGAATTGCTATCTTGAGGCAGCAGGAAGTGATCTCACCATTGACCAACAAAAACCTGGTCTAAAGTCAATTGGTATTTTAACAGAGCATTAGTAAAATACTCCTAGGCTCGTGCACAGCACGTGCACACTATGCTTGTTACACACACAGGGACGCACAGCAGCACACACACACACACACACACACACACACCCACACATGCACACATCATAACAGCAATGCTGGTCCAAACGCGCCTGGCTTTTAAAGGGAATGGGAGATGATCTCTGATTGGTTGATTGCATGTTACCCCCAAAACACACCTCTGATTAATGAAGACACTAAGGACAACCCTTTAGAACCAGGCGCCCGGCGCACGGACCCTTTTTACCACCGTCAAACTAGCGAAAGTGGATTTGGACACGCCATAAACACACCTGCACCAGGCGCTCCACACCGTGCGCTTAGATCGTTAAAATAGGGCCCAAAGAGATTGTGGTTGGTGAGCAAAAGAAAACATCCTGCTATGTTTCGGGGTGACAGATTTACTACGAACGCCTCCCAGCCAGTTTCTGGTCAGTGATGACTGTTTTCTCACTTCATCACACAGCTGCCACGTCGACGCACCAAGCATCGCTCCTGCTGGTTGGGCTCGTCGCTCTGAGCCAATCATCGTTCTCCTCTCAAGAAACACAAATAATGATTCATTATCTGCATGAACTTTAGCTGCACGCTTGTTTTTGAAATGATAACAGACGGGTCGTAAACCATCACCTTCAATTAAAGGCCAATGCCGTAAAATTATTTTCTAAACTGTTCCATCAGCCAAATACAATTTAGAAAGTCATTTTCCTCTTAATAAACTGGGCCTCCCTGTCATGTTTAATTTAACGTGCTGTGGCCGTTTCAGACCTTTTGATAAATGAGCTGTGTGAACAGAGAGGGCAACATGCTGACATTCATTTACCCAAACAAAAAAAATAATTCTTCTTCCATTTCTCAATACGCAGTTTGTTTCTATCTAAATGTCTCTCGCTGTCACTTGTGGGTGATTTGTTTTTTCCTTTTTCTTTTAAACTACAGAAATCAAAGCAGCTGCAGTTATTTCAAATAACTGATAAATGTATAAATAAGTCACTGATAAGGACCATTTGTGTTCTGTCCATATCTCTGTGTTGCTGTGTGTTGTTGGCTGGGGGAAAGCAGTCAGTGTAACGCTTATCAGTTCAATTTTCTAAGCACAAATGAAAAACAAAATGGAAAAACAGAAAAATGGGTTCAAATATCAAATTTTTCATTTTTTTTCCACCTTGACAAATAAAAAAAAATTGGATCTTTAAACAGTTTTTCCAATTTTCAGTTTCAGTTTTCCAAAGAGGATCAGAAATTGAGAAAATTACAAAATTGCATCAGAGCCCCAATTATTCAATACTGACGTGGTATTCTCTTCCTCTACTTTGCGGAATATGCAGGTCATTAACTGCTTATGGACCAAAAAACAACAAACTTGTAGACTTTGGGGTCAGAGGTACAACTGATGGTTTCGAGTGGGGGGGGGGGAGCGGGGCGTAGCTAGGCGGAACGAGGGAGAGAATACCATTGCAGTATTGAATAATTGGAGCCCAGATGCAATTTTGTAATTTTCTCAATTCCTGATCCTCTGAATAAAAACAGAAAATTGGAAAAACAGTTTAAAGATCCAATTTTTTAATTTGTCAAGTCGGAAAAAAATTAAAAATTGGGTATTTGAAACCATTTTTCTGTTTTTCCAAATGTCAATTTCTGCTTAGAAGATTGAACTGATAAGCGTTACACTGACCGAAAACAAACACCCCTTTAAAATCTAAACATAACGTTATATTTAGATTTCAAGTGTTCGAATTTGCAAAAACGCGTTGATAATCTAACATCAGAACTTGGCGATTTTTCTCAGAAACCATTCCAGTGATCCCAACAAACTCTAAAATCTTGGTCTCCAAAGTAAGTAAGTAAGTGTGTTCATAATGTCCATGTCCACACTATATCAGGGATGCACCGGATCCAGGATTTGGATTCGGCTGAATATTGGGCTTTGTGATGGGGTTTTGTTTGTGCCGAACCTTAGAATTTTTTCCCAGGGAACCGAACCCTACGCTTGCACTCGCTACTCTGGTCGCCGTAACGACGGCGCTGTTGATTACTGGAAGGTGTTTACGTAGGTGGAGCGTTCAATGCAGCAGGCTGTGAGAAAGTGGACATGGATCTGATGAGCAGAAAAAGTTGTTGTTTGGCAGTACTTTCAGTCAAAAGGCCATTCAAGTCCAGCTACATGTTCAATCTGTTCAATGCTGATTGGTCTGGTGGTGGCGAGGACCCTAAACTATACACAACATGGCCGCTGTTACAACATCTGGTCTGAAACATCTGAAAGAATACGAGTTGTGCACGAAGGAATCTCCAGACAGCAGCCAGAATGCAGCAACTTCAGGTACGGCAAAGAGGGATGGGAGCAGGATTTGGTATTCATTTTCTTATTCAGCAGAATCTTAACCAGTGGATTCGGTATTCGGCCGAACCCCAAAAATCTGGATTTGGTGCATCCCTACTATTCATGTCCATGTTACAGATGTGAACACACTATATAGTTAAGGGCACAGCTGCAGTTTTCTTGCATTGTGTGACTGATAGGAAATACAGTAAAATCATCTTTTAACAGGTTCAAGTCCAAGTCAAGATGGAGTCCAAATGAGAGACAGTCTTCAAGGTCCTCACTTACCTGTTCATAATGTATGTGTTGTGAGAGACAGTATATATTCTATTTTAAGATGATCATTTTTGCTTCATTATTTCTAATAATCAAGAAGCAAGAGCAGAATAACACTATAGGATCAAATTAGCCCAGATAATTTCCTTTAAGTATAAAATGGAAATGTTTCCATCTTGAACGTATTACTTGTCCTGAAGAATCCAGAGTGCAAAGTGCTCTCTGACATTGTGTCTGAAGCCAAAATGAAAATGATTGATGCCTGATGATTGCATAGCCCAGGCAACCAGGCAACCAATCTCGATGCCCGGTCTAGATGGATTTTAAATTAAACTAATACCTGGTTTCTGAACCAGCATATTTCACCAATGGTTTGTTTTTGAAGGAGGAGGTCACTTTAGAAAAAAAACATATAGCGCTGGAATATTTGGCAAGCCCATTGGCCGAGTCTGGACTCGAGTACTACAGCCCTGCTTTCAGGGGTGCGTCCCCATTGGCTGTTTGTCCACTCTACCCTGAGAAGAACATGTAAAGCCTGTGAGTTTCTTCATACAGATTCTCACTCCCATCACGTAAAATATGAACACCTGGTCAGGTGCCTTTGGCGTTGTTATTGACGCTAAAAGTCTCCTTTAGCGTCATATCTAAACACGCTTTATCGAAACGCACTGGGTCACTTTTGGCGTCACGTTTTACGCAGTTAGGTTGTTTAGGAAAACAGGGTGGTTGGGTTTAGGAAACGTGACATGCAGGGACACGATCCCTGGTCTCCTGGGTGAAAGTCCTGTGTTGTTTGACCCATCCACCCCCCCAACCTATCTCCCTATGCGGATTTTCGGCCTTTCATACTTCTCGCTAGCCTCGTGAGAGCATCCTGATCTGGCGAGCTCCAGTTTTCTACTCGCAGATCAGTCTGGCATCTTGAGATAGAGAAAATTTGGAGCCGTTCGCCAAACAACCGACCAATCAGCGTTGAGTTTTGAGGTGGGTTTAGGTGTGACGCAACGAGACGCGACTGTTCAGTCTAAACAACGCGGCGGCTTCCACGGATGAGATGAGCGTAGCTATCGCAGCAAGTTTTATCAGAATTAGAAAGTATTCCTTCATTGAAAGAAGAGCAACAAAAAAAAACGGCACTGGAGGCTTCTCTCGGAGGAAAAGATGTTTCGGCTCTTCTCCCGACTGGTTTTGGCAAGAGTTTGATCTGATTGGTTGATTTGGCCCGTCTATCACCAACTATAGGTGGTGATAGACAGATGGTTTATCCAATCAGCTAACCAGGATTTTCGCCCCTTCCCAAAAGTTCTCCAACGGAAAGTTCCCCGATGGATATGCCGAGCAGATGCGAAGCGATCCATCTGGTGGAGTCAGGTTAACTATTCGCTACCGTAGTCGCTCCTAGTCCTGCGTCATATTCAAACCCTGTGTAGCTGCTGCTCTCACCGGTGCAATCTACACACACGCTGAAGGGCGCCTTTTGCGTCGCTTTTGACGCTGACAGCCACTGCCCATACGTCCGTATTTTACGAGTTCGGAGTGAGAACGGGTTGGTTTCTTCATACAGCTCAGAGTGTGCATCATGGTGAAGACTTTCCCGATGCTCTCGGAAAAGATAATTCATCTAAACTGATCATGATCAATGCATCTGGCTTCAGTATGCAGATGACAAACAGCAGGGATGCTCCAACCGTGCTAAATTGAAGCAATTTCATTCTAATGTAGTCTCCACATATCTGCTGAATACATTTATTAAATGATATTAAGACGTATTATCTCTACGGGGTGGCCGAGGCAGTCAGATATGGATGAAGTGACGGTAATCACAGTCTCTACTCGGGAGACTTACAGTACTTCACCGATATTTATTCACACAGCAGTGAGACTTGTGAGAAACGATAAAGAATTGCAGTCATAAATTGCAGTGATGGAGGACATAAAAAGGGAGCCAAATCAAACCCAAGGGGCTTCTTAAAACATCTATCGTCTTACTGAAGTTTGCATTTGCATTTTACTTTCATTATTTTTAATTTTAGATGCTAGAAACGGATTGGAAAAGTTACCCTTCATTCAAAACAAGCCTGGCAGAAGTTTAGAAGTTTTAGCAGCAGCCACAATGTCCGAATGAGAAAGCCAGTGGGGAGTACATGCTCAATACAAAGGTTGCATTAAACAATGCATTCTCATAAAGGAGTTTGTATGATATCGTACGAAAACTTAACATAACAATTTGTATGATGTCCGAATAAATTACGCCGACAGCCGGCCGGTAACATGACAGTCCTCCAAAGCGCTGCGAATGAAGGTCTGGCTAGTCCACACAGGTTCTACGCAACTGGTAGGAATCGGACCGGATTAGAACGCAAATTTCGGTTCTTCATTTCGGTCCCACTTAATGTGTCGACTGAAATGTTTTTCCTCTGTCGCTCCGAAACGGACGTAAAAATATCCCACTTTTTCTGTAGTCTACCGTTAGCTAGCTACCGTAAATGTAGGCTACTTTTAAAATGCCATATTTTCCCTCTGGGCTCACCAAAACGGACGGAAAAGCCTTTCTTTGTTGTCATTTTTCAGTTTTTCAAGAATCGGTTTAGGAATCGGAATCGTTTTAAAAGTACCGGTTCAGCATCGGAATCGTAAAAATCCAAACGATATCAAACCCTAGTCAACACAGCATTCCTGGATGGGAGAAAAACGTGCTCTGGTTTATTGGCATTTCTTTAAACCAATCACAATCGTCTTAGGGCGGGGCTAAGCTCCGGATGGAGCCACGGTGCCTCTGTTAAATAGTCTCTGGAAGGAACTGGTTTTGGTGGAACATGTGTACGTTCAAAAGTAGTTTTAGTCGTGCAACAGAAAACTCCGATTGGACAGATAGTCTAGCTAGCTGTTAGACAGACAGACAGACAGATAGTCTAGCTAGCTGTCTGGATTTACCCTGCAGAGATCTGAGGAGCAGTTAGACAGACAGACAGACAGACAGACAGACAGATAGTCTAGCTAGCTGTCTGGATTTACCCTGCAGAGATCTGAGGAGCAGTTAACCTCCCACCTACTATGCAACTTTTCCTGATGTTTTTTTCACTTTTCTTCTGTGCTTTTTTGTTGTTTTTTTGCGCTTTTTGACATTTTTGTTGTTTATTCCCCCCAACGTTTTTTGCGCTTTTTGACATTTTTGTGTCAGATGATGTGGTCCTGATGGCATCATCGGCCTGCGACCTTCAGCACTCACTGGATCGGTTCGCAGCCGAGTGTGAAGCGGTTGGGATGAGGATCAGCACCTCTAAATCGGAGGCCATGGTTCTCAGCAGGAAACCGATGGAATGCCTTCTCCAGGTAGGGAATGAGTCCTTACCCCAAGTGAAGGAGTTCAAGTACCTTGGGGTTTTGTTCGCGAGTGAGGGGACAATGGAGCGGGAGATTGGTCGGAGAATCGGCGCAGCGGGTGCGGTATTACATTCCATCTATCGCACCGTTGTGACGAAAAGAGAGCTGAGCCAGAAGGCAAAGCTCTCGATCTACCGGTCAGTTTTCGTTCCTACCCTCACCTATGGTCATGAAGGCGGGTCATGACCGAAAGAACGAGATCCAGGGTGCAAGCGCCGAAATGGGTTTCCTCAGGAGGGTGGCTGGCGTCTCCCTTAGAGATAGGGCGAGAAGCTCAGTCATCCGTGAGGAGCTCGGATAGAGCCGCTGCTCTTTTCGAAGGAGCCAGTTGAGGTGGTTCGGGCATCTGGTGAGGATGCCCCTGGGCGCCTCCCTAGGGAGGTGTTCCAGGCACGTCCAGCTGGGAGGAGGCCTCGGGGAAGACCCAGGACTAGGTGGAGGGATTATATCTCCAACCTGGCCTGGGAACGCCTCGGGATCCCCCAGTCGGAGCTGGTTAATGTTGCTCGGGAAAGGGAAGTTTGGGGTCCCCTGCTGGAGCTGCTCCCCCCGCGACCCGACACCGGATAAGCGGACGAAGATGGATGGATGGATGGATGGATTGACATTTTTGTTGTTTATTCCCCCCAACGTTTTTTGCGCTTTTTCCGTCATTTTTTTCACTTTTCTCAACGTTCTTTTATACATTTTTTTGGTTTTCAAATGCTATTAAATTGAAGAAAACACCCAAATTCAAAGAAAGTAGTGAACCGATCATTTATTTTACTTGTGAAGAGAGTCGTATGGAAACATCCACTTTTTTTTTTTGGACATTTTGGTTGATGGAAACAAAATTTTGGTATGAAAACATTTTAGACATAGAAACTTCTAGAAAATGGGTCATATTTGACCAGAGGACAACAAGAGGGTTAACCATAGTCCTCATAAATCCACCAGAGGTTAGAACGCCAACACAAAGGAAGCCCAAGGCAACGGATATCCGACCTAAATTAGTGAAATCCAGGGGGATTTTCTGGCGGCAAAGGAGTAATCCTGGAAGTGGAACGTCAAGGATATATAGACTACATGACAGTTAAGTTTAGAGGTCTATACAGTTAGGTTTTAGCCAGGAGAAGGTGACTGTGAGTCTGTCTGTCAATAGAATTTAGAACTTGATAAGAATTTATTTTAAATAAAGTCCATAATTGTATTTTAAGATTGTACCAGAATAGGTTTACATTGTTAAATTTTCAAAAAACACCATATTTTTGTTGTACTGCACATTGCTGCAGCTCCTCTTTTCACCCTGTGTTCAGGTCTCTGTTTTAGCTACAGAGTGAGACATCTCACTTCTGTACTACCTTTGTTGGCAGTCGCACATGCTCAGTAGCTAGGTAAGGACTACATGCTCAGTAGCTAGGTAAGACTACATGCTCAGTAGCTAGGTAAGACTACATGCTCAGTAGCTAGGTAAGGACTACATGCTCAGTAGCTAGGTAAGACTACATGCTCAGTAGCTAGGTAAGGACTACAGGCTCAGTAGCTAAGTAAGACTACATGCTCAGTAGCTAGGTAAGGACTACATGCTCAGTAGCTAAGTCAAGTCAAGTCAGTCAAGTCAAAGTTTATTTATACAGCACTATTTATACAGACAAGCTGACCAATGTGCTTTACAGAGCAATAGAATATCACACGACAGACAAAACAAGAAAAATTAAAAACAAATTAAACACTATTAAAAGCAATTGAATACAAGTGTGTTTTCAAGAGTGACTTGAAAACTGACAAGTCAGAAGCAGAGCGAATATGAGAGGGCAAGCTATTCCATAGTGTCGGGCCAGCAATGGCAAAGGCACGATAACCTCTGTGTTTTAACCTGTACCGTGGTATGGATAAAAGTTTCTGTGTACCTGACCTAAGATCCCTGGAAAGGAATGTATTGCTATACTAGATTTCATTAGAAAATGCCTTTTAAAAGTCTCGCTGCGCATTCTGGACTGTTTGAAGACGTGTTAAAGTTGTAGAATTTATTCCGTAATATAAAGCATTACAGTAGTCCAGTCGGGATGATAAAAATGCATGTATCACCCATTCAAAAGCTTGAAGGACATAAAAACGGCGTTAACTTTAGTCAGCATACGTAAATGAAAGAAACACGAACTAACAACAGAGTTAATTTGTTTACGTTAATTTTAAAAAGAACTATCTATTGAAACACCAAGATTTTTCACACAAGTATTTGTAGGTATGGAGAGTGTAAACGCTTCAGGGATATGATTTAGGCTACTTTTAGGAGGACCAAAAAGTATAAGTTCCGTTTTATTATCATTTAATTTTAAGAAATTTGTAGACATCCACTTCTTTATTTCGTCTAGACAAGCCGACAGATGCTCAGGTGAGTTTTTTCCTACCCTTTAATGGGAACATAAATCTGAATGTCATCTGCATAGCAATGAAACGACACATCGTTATTTTTTAAAATATGGATCCCAAAGGGAGCAAATAAAGAGAAAAAGCGTAGGGGGCCAGAATTGAGCACTGAGGGACCCCCAGCGAAGATGAGCAGCAGAGGATGTAGTAGAGCCAAAACTAACAGAAAATTTTCGACCAGTCAAGTATGAACTAAACCAATTCCAAAACGGTTCCCTTTAGACCAACATCGAGCTCGGAGTCTAGACAAAAGAATATCATGGTCCACCATATCAAAAGCAGAGCTAAGATCTTATAGCATTAAAATCGGAATCTCCAACATCTGTTGTCAGATAGATGTCATTAAAAACCTTCAACAGTGCAGATTCTGTACTGTGGAGTGCGCACCGGGGATTGAAACTTCTCATATATAGAATGTACACTTAAAAAGGAGTGTAATTGATTTAATACAACTTTCTCTAAAACTTTTTGAGATAAAAGGCAAATTAGAGATAGGCCTATAGTTATTCACATCAGAAGGATCGAGGATCCGGTTTCTTGATTGATGGAAATACTAAGGCATTTTTGAGAGCAGCTGGAAAGATCCCTAGGCTAATTGATTTATTTACAATAGTAAGTAAACTGTGTCCTAGTGTATCAAAGAGTTCTATTAAACTTTTAGGTGGGATAATGTCCAAAGAGCAAATTGTAGGCCTGAGATGAGTGATTATTTCTTGTAGATAGGAAATAGAAACATCCTCAAATTCATAAAAACCTGTGGAGAATGAAGATAGCATAAACGGAGTGGTTTCAATATCATTATTATTCTGACATTCATCAGTACCTGGCCTTTGATTTTCAATTTTGTTAGAAACAAATCTAAGAAAGTCATCGCCATTTAGGTGGGAGGGTACTGGATACGCTTTGGTAGGTGGATTTAGAGCAGAATTTATAGTTGAAAATAGTAATTTTGGCTTTTCTCTATATTTTTCAGTTATTTGTGAAAAATATTGACATTTTGCCTTCTTGACTGCATTTTGAAATTTAGATAAAGCATCTCTCAGTGCTACATAATAAACTTGAAGTCTATGCTTTCTCCATCTTCGTTCAGCCTGTCTACATAGCCTACATAAGTAAGGACTACATGCTCAGTAGCTAGGTAAGGACTACATGCTCAGTAGCTAGGTAAGACTACATGCTCAGTAGTTAGGTAAGGACTACATGCTCAGTAGCTAGGTAAGACTACATGCTCAGTAGCTAGGTAAGGACTACATGCTCAGTAGCTAGGTAAGACTACATGCTCAGTAGCTAGGTAAGACTACATGCTCAGTAGCTAGGTAAGACTACATGCTCAGTAGCTAGGTAAGACTACATGCTCAGTAGCTAGGTAAGACTACATGCTCAGTAGCTAGGTAAGACTACATGTTCAGTAGCTAGGTAAGACTACATGCTCAGTAGCTAGGTAAGGACTACATGCTCAGTAGCTAGGTAAGACTACATGCTCAGTAGCTAGGTAA
>NC_053132.1:2909960-3049960 GCF_010015445.1 Perca fluviatilis
TGGTGCCAGAGGAGCCAGATTATTTTTTTAATTACCTGCTTCATGTAGTTCTAGTGGAACATAGGGTCAGTTTCAGCTAATACGACAGAAAGTTAGTTTTATAAAGCTTACCTACTGCACCTTTAACTTACATTGTGACTTGTTTCTCTGCTGCAGACTGCAGCAATCTCTCTTAATACTGGACCAATGTCAAAGATTGTTGTTCCCATCAGTCACTTAGACACAAAAACATGGGAACATAGGGTGCAGGTTGAAGTAATCCTTTAAGAAAAGCATCTAAATACTTCTTCCACCGTTGGTGTAGATCAATACCTGCGATAAACACTAAGTCCCTCCCCTCCTGTCGTTTGCCTCCCTGAAGGAGAGACTGGATTGTGTGAGCATGTGTCTCTCTGTGTGTGTGTGTGTGTGTGTGTGTGTGTGTATATGCATGTGTGTGTGTGTGTGTGTGTGTGTGTGTGTGTGTGTGTGTGTGTGTGTGTGTGTGTGTGTGTGTGTGTGTGTGTGTGTGTGTGTGCACATGTGTGCATGTGTCTCTCTCTAGGTGTGTGTGTGTCTGAGTGTGTGCATGTGTCTCTGTGTTTGTGTGTGTATATGTGTGTGTGTGTGTGTGTGCATGCGTATGTGTCTGTGTGTTCTTGTTTAACTATATTCGTGGGGTCCAAAAAACCGGGAGTCCACTATACTTGTGGGGTACAGCTTTTTGAGGCCAAAATGCTGGACCCCTCAAGTTTAAAGGGCTGTTTGAGGGTTAAGACTTGGTTTTAGGATTAGGGTTAGAATTAGGTTATGGTGAGGGTAAGGGTTAAGGTTAGGCCTTTAGTTGTGATGGTTAAGGTTAGGGTAAGGGTTAAGGTTAGGCATTTAGTGGTGATGGTTAAGGTTAGGGTAAGGGTTAAGGTTAGGCATTTAGTTGTGATGGTTAAGGTTAGGGTAAGGGGCTAGGGAATGCATTATGTCAATGACAGGTCCCCACAAAGATAGTGCCACAAACCTGTGTGTGTGTGTGAGCATGTGTCTATCTGTTTCTATATCTCCCTGTATTTCCTGAGCTGAGAACTTAAGCTGGGTAATGCTGTGTAAGCTCTGAATAACTCCTCCTACTCCCTGTTGCCACACAGTATGCTACAACAAACATCTCCCGCAGGCAGCTGCATGGAAACACTTCCCAGAAAAATCTCTTTCCTATTTTCCTGTACTACAGCACGCAAACTATAATCAGCATCTTCTTTTATTTACTTCTCTTCCTGTTTTGATGGCTGCTGTGGGTAATTACATTTCGTGTTGTTTTTCATGTCTAAACTTCACAGAAACAAACCGAGCTCGAAGCGTTCCAGGCCACAACAACAACAACAAGTAAAAAGACAAAAGTGCGGACGTGACGGTAAAAGTTTTTTTCGGAGGGAATCTCGCTGCAGGAAACAGAGCGTGACGTGAAGCGGCGCCGATATGGAAACACTCGACTCGGCTCAGTAGATGGAAGAACAAAGACAGATGTGGAGTTTTGTTCTGTTTACCGTGGCGGGTTATCTCTTTCTCTCTGTAGAAGTTCTTCTTTATCTGCTGAAGGAAATGGAAGAAGGAAAAACAAACTCTGGAAGTTACCTGAGAATCCTCAGACTGTCAGCCAGAGCTCACACGGCTACAACGAGACGGAGAGAAATACACAATCACTGGACGGAGAGAAATGTTCTTAGATGTTCAGCACTACAGCGTGGTACAGAATGTAAAGTCTGTCAGAAAGATCATGTTGTAATATAAAGGGTGTATACTCTGTACGGTGGCCATATTAGGACACGACAGACTCATGACAGAGCCGGCCCCAACCAGTTTGGTGTCCTTTAAGGCTGGGACACACCGGGCCGATAATCGGCCGTCTGACAGTGTGGCGAGGTCGGTGACTCGAGTCTGTTCGGTGTGTCCCGTGCCGTCGTCAGTCTGGGGGGCTGTCGGCGTTCATTTTGGCCGACCTGACGTGTTCACTCGGCGGCAGGGCAGTCGGGACTCACCCGGAAATGGCGAGCGGGATGAGCGTGACTAGAGGCTCTCAAAATCTGACGAAAATCTTTTAAACTGACCTTTGTTGATCTGAAATGAAGACAGATTCAGCAACTGCACACACAGACACACACACACAGACACACACACACACACACCTATTTCTCTCTTAAAATGTTTTCAGAAACATGTTTCGGTGAACTATTTTAGTACAATATGAGATCGTATTCTGAACGAGACGCCATGAAAGTCTGGCTTTGAATTGCCGGAGAAAACAAACCCATGTGACTCGTGCGTCCAATCAGCTGCCCGGTTTTCATTTCTTGGGCAACATTACAGAGTAGCGCCGCCTGCTGCTATGGAGACGTATTACGTTTCTCAAGTCGGTGTCGCCTCAGTGTGTCCCGCGGCAGTTTTTGGACCTCGGGGACCCGACTGATCATCTCGACTGGCTTTTCTTTCTTCGTGCTCTGGTTTATTGGCATTTCTTTAAACCAATCACAATCGTCGTTGGCGGGGCTAAGCTCAGGACGGAGCCACAGTGCCTCTGCTAAATAGTCTCAGGAAGGAACTTGTTTTGGTGGAACATGTGTACGTTGAAAAGTAGTTTTAGTCGTGCAACAGAAAACTCAGATTGGACAGATAGTCTAGCTAGCTGTTAGACAGACAGACAGACAGACAGACAGGCAGATAGTCTAGCTAGCTGTTAGACAGACAGACAGACAGTCTAGCTAGCTGTCTGGATTTACCCTGCAGAGATCTGACGAGCAGTCAGACAGACAGACAGATAGTCTAGCTAGCTGTCTGGATTTACCCTGCAGAGATCTGACGAGCAGTTAACCATAGAGACCAACACAGAGACAGAGGAAGGGGACGGACATCCGGCTGAAAAGAGGGACATCCGGCGGATTTTCTGGCGAAGCATTCTTTTTTTCGAGGAAGCAAAGGAAGGTCTGGCTAGTCCACACTGGATGGAAGAAAAACCTGCTCTGGTTTTTTGGCTTTTGTTTAAACCAATCACAATCATCTTGGGCGGCGCTAATCGTCGGACGGAGCCACGGTGCCGCTGCATAAATAGCCTCGGGAAGGAACTTGTTTTGGTGGAACATGTGTACATAGGAAGGAGAGCCTTGGAATTTAAATGGTTGTTGAGTGTGTGATGAGATTTTTTTTTAAAACTGCTTACTGCATTTCCACAACTACTGAATAAATTGGATTTGTTCTTTCCCACCGGCTGGACAGTGTGTGTAGCTAACATGTAGGCTGGCTGGGTTGTGCACTATGTCATCGTGCAAGAAGTAAATTATTGGGGTTATGCAATATGTTAGTGGTGCAATACATGGGCTGTTGGATTGTTCAATATGTCATTGTGTACTGCATAGGTTATGTAGAAATGTGTCATTTGTGAAATATGTAGGCTATTGGGGTTGGGCAATATGTTATTTGTGCAATATGTAGGCTATTTGGGTTGTGCAATATGTCATTTGTGCAATATGTAGGCTATTTGGGTTGTGCAATATGTCATTTGTGCAATATGTAGGCTATTTGGGTTGTGCAATATGTTAGTTGTGCAATATGTAGGCTATTGGGGTTGTGCAATATGTAATTTGTGAAATATGTAGGCTATTGGGGTTGTGCAATATGTCATTTGTGAAATATGTAGGCTATTGGGGTTGGGCAATATGTTATTGTGCATGGGCTGTGCTACACTTATTGCGGAGAATGCAGCCGACAGGGTTGTTCAATTAAAAACTGCCACTGAAAGGAGGAGTTAATGTACTTACTATAGAGGTATTTGTCTAGTGTATATGAGAGCATGTTTTGTGTTGCATGAGTGTTGAGAGATGTGCGTTTTCTGTATTTTGTGTTGTCTGTCAGAACTGACAGAGTCCAACACTAATTTTCCATTGGGGACAATAAAGTATATCTTATCTTACGTGACGTACAGTAAAGGGGGAAAGCATTTTTCTTTTGCCCCATTTGCGTTTGTATTGTTTCACCACTTAAACAATGATTTGAAGTATATATCATTATATTATTTACAATACACAGCGTGGTTTTAAATTTTTTTTTTTTTTGGGAGGGGGACAACGCTCGGATAGGATGGATCCAAAATCTTAGCGATTTCCACCTATGGCTGCAATGATTATTTAAATTATCGGTTAATGAATACGCCTAGAAATGTCAAGAAATAGAAAATGTATATCTCGGTGTCTTTAAGTCCAAGCTTTGCTCGGAGGATGTTTCCAGACTATCCCGTAAAGGAAACATCATCGATATAGACTAGTGCGTCTAAAAATCTGTGGTATTAGTTTGATCATTAACGTAACCTAACGTAACGGAAGTACAGCTGAAATACCATCATTAAAGGCATACTCCACCGTTTGTTGAAGTAGTTCTTATCACGGTCTCCCCTGGCTGTAGATAGGTGGGCTAACACATTTTTTGTCTCAGTGCAAGTAATTAGGTTGTTTTTTTTGTCTTTTGTTGGCTCACTTTTACTCACAACATGCTAACCGGCAACATAGGATTCAATTCGCTACGCTAAGCTAACTAGCAGCGGCGCTGCCGGTGTTGCACCGGACTAAAACAATGTATGCACAAGAAATGAGTTGGCCTTCCTATCTACAGCTAGAGGAGACCCCACCTATCTACAGCTAGGGGAGACCGAGATAAGCCCTATTTCAACAAACGGTGGAGTATCCCTTTAAGACTTTCAGATTAAAGTCAGCAGCATTAGAAACCACCTCACAGCAAACAAAAAGACACAACAGATTATCACAAACCAACTGAGAAACCATCAGCGAGAGGGACTGAGAACTGTCTCTTCCGTTTGGCTTGCCGCCAGGTTCCATCAATGGCAACGAAGATAAAACTAATCTCACAGCTACAGACTCAGAGCTTTTTAATCAATATACACATTATATTTGTATCATTTCAAATGTTAGTGAAGCTGCTCCTGTAAAATGTCCCTAAAGCTCAGATCAAGAGAGAGAAAGTCGCCCTCTCAGCTCTGACTTACTGTCCACTTTCCCCTTCACAGTGTGCGGGCGCGTCTTAATCTCACTCTGTGGGTCGGTCTGCTGAACATTAACTCAGAATAGCAGACAGGGGATCTGGAACTGGAGCTCAAAGAGAGTTTTTATAAAGCCCCGTGACTTGCCTGACTTCAGGGCTCAGCAGCGAACTGCCTGCACGCTGACATCGGCTGACTCACCCCATCTCCTCACGGTTCCTGTCCACAGTTGAGTTTTTTGTCAGCAGGGACAATACTTTCCCATCCCCAGCTTGTAAAATAGTGACACTTCTCTGTGTCTCTCAGTGTCCTTTAGCGTCTGTATGGAACGCACCGGGAAGAGCAGCAGCTCCGCGGCGCTGTAAGATGTTGTAGTATTAAGAGGGACAACAGTACAGAGCAGTACGAAAGACCGAAAACCCGCGTAAGGAGGCAGGTTGGGGGGGTGGATGGGTCAAACAACACAGGACTTTCACCCAGTTTCAGTGTCCCGCGTGTCACTGAAACCTACATTTTATAACCCCACTCACCAATTTTCAACCCTTCTGAAGCGAGTCATCCAACGGAGATTTACCGTCGGGTAAACACAGACCTCCGAGTACTGGAGACATTCATCTGCATGTACAGCAGAACAGAAAATCTGCAGACTTTCCCTTTAAGTTACCAGCTAACGCTAGCAGTAGCTAGCTAGCTAGCTTGGTTGGTTGGCAGAACGCTGAACAATACATATTTAGGTGATCAAAATGTTCCAGTTAACTTTGCTGAAGTAAAAACATACAGTGAGAGGGTCAAAGTTTAAGATGAAAACATGGACAACAGCCAAAAACAAGTTGAGGTCTATTTTAATGTCCCCAGTGTTAGCATGGTTAGCATCGCTAAGCCTCTGTCCTGACTGACAGGTCCTGGAGCATCCCCTTCTTTATCGTCTGTTTTAAAATAAATGGGACCATCATTTGCTAAATGAACATCATGCTGTATTGAAGAGGACTTGAGCAAGCAATTGAGACCATAAACTCATTATGAAAATGAGAAGAAGTCTCATTTTTCTCATAGACTTCTATAGAAACAGACGTCTTTTTGGAGCCACACTGGCTTCACATCTTTTAAACCCTGTAAGTTTTGTCGATTATTGTGATCACAGCTCATGATTTCTGGAAAGGCCAAAGTGCATTGCTGATTGTTTCTGTGCGTATGCATGCATGCTCAAATAAAAAAGCCCAAAAAGAGAGAGCGGGACTGTCAGGTGCTTCGGTTCAGGTGTTTGAAAGTGCTGAGGAATGCAGAATCGTTGGCAAAGTTACTCTTCCAGTTTATTCCGCACAAAACATCTGCTGCAGCTTCTAGACGGCTGATATGACCACGGTTACACTCGCCGGTCTCCAACTGGAACCAACTGATAACTTTTAATGCACATATGGAGCTCTGCTCACCCACCAATATCAGTTATAATCCTCACCGCCCGCCCACGCTTCCATTCAATATCCATTCATGCTCCGGCCGCACTCAGCACACAAGACGGTGCACTTTCATTCCAATAAATTCGAAAAAGTTGTGTCCTTTTAGACAATGACTGTGGGAATAAAAGCAAACGCATTATACCTATACAGTACCTGTTGAATCTGTGAGTCATCTTCATTCAGTAAAGGTCAGTTTTTCACATTGGAGTTTTGAATGAGTGCCTGCTGAATCCTGACAAAGAAGTTCAGAACCAAGGACACAAAACTTGTTCTTGAAATGCATCAGAAGTCACAAAGAACAAATATCCAACCGGTATCAATGTTTGATCTGTAGGGGAAATTTTATTTGGCAAAATACACAGATGCACTAAGTTCTTTAGTACTACATTCTACCTCTTTTTATCAACCTAACTAAGTACTTGTGGTGCCTGAACCGAACCAAACTGTGACCGTTTCACAACGTTAAGCGACCTTTATGTTAAAAACTGCAACCGTTACGTTCTCTGAGGTCGTATTTCCTGCCACCGCTAGGGTCTAATTTATGAAACGCTCCAGTGTTGACTCCAGTGGGTCGTATTCAGGGATGCACCGAATCCAAGATTCGGCTTCAGATTCGGCTGAATATTGGGGCTTTTTGATGGGGTTGGGTTTCTGCCGAACCTTGGCATTTCTTCCCAGCGGACCGAACCCTACGCTTGCACTCGGCGAGCTACGCTGGTCGCCGTAACGACAGCGCCGTTGATTACGGGAAGGTGTTTACGTAGGTTACAACATTTGGTATGAAACATCCAAAAGATTACGAGTTGTGCATGAAGGAATCTCCAGACAGCAGCCAAAATGCAGCAACTTCAGGTAAATCTGGATTCGGTACATCCCTAGTCGTATTAGAGGGTAGGGAACCAAATATCATGGTATAATTTGGAGGGCTGCTTGGTCCATTAGAGAGTAATAGACTTCACTGCAATCTGAAGCGAAAATATACATCATGCTTTAGTGTCTTGGATATGAAAGGCCAATACAGCAGCAGCAGCAGCAGGGACCTTGGGGCTCTATGTTTCTACGCGGCACTGTCGCAGTGCTATCACAAAGAGACGGTCTATAATGAAGGATTGTGGGCCTTTACAGCAGCAGCACCGAGGCCTCCCGAGAGAAAGAGCAAACTACTACAGAGGAGACGAGCAGCTCCGGGCCTGTTCCTACAACAATCGCTGCTGTGGAATTAATGGACAGTAGCCGGAGTGATTTGTCTTCCATTGATTGGTTATTCTGTATTCTGTTCAGCTTTGAGCTTTATGTTCATTTACACAAATAAACTGAAGCAGAAAACGCTCCATATATCTGCCCTTCCTGCTGTTTCTGTAAGATCCTGCTGCTGCTGCCGTTATCATCAGTACAACCACAACAGGCAGCTCGGTGAGTCCACTGTCCCCGAGGAGGGGAGATTACTTTCAGAGTGTTTTTCAGGGTAATCATGCAAATACGTGTGCTGGCCCACCAAAATAATAAGCTGCTCAAAACACTGTTTGTTTGGGAAATATATGGGGAGGATCAAGTCCAATCCAATGTCCTGAACCAAATAATGCAGACTGTTCTCATGAAGAATTCAGACATATACTAGCTACGAAAAGTAAAGCTCTGTAATATTCCACCCATGTGTTTATTACCATCAGAACCACATTGACTGGAGGATCGAGTCCAATCCAATGTCCTCTTAGCTCTTCAGCTCAACCTGTTTCCTCGGCTCTGCTCTCCGGAGGATTTGAAGCGTCTCCAGAGATCTGGTTCGATCTGCTTCTCTGTCCGGACCAATCACCGAGCGTCAATTTGCGCGAGCAGGATGCGAGGGCGGGTTATGGAAATGAGAAGTGAGAAGCCGAGTCGGTCCGATTGAAGAGCAACGCAGGTGTCGCTTGGCGAAATTGACAGTTGAACATTTTCCACTTTGCAGAGAAGAGAGCGAGAAAGGATTTGACTTTTTCATCCGAATGACACGAGAAGACAACAGCGATTTTCTAAACGAGTGAACGACAGCGAGCTGCTCTTCGAGTGGCAGAGAGGAGATGAGAACAAGACGAGGAAATCAGAAAGAGAGTGAGGCTTAAAGAAGGAGAAAAAAAAAAAATCCAAAGAAACTTTAACTTAACTTAAATATACAGTATATATATTTATTAGGGCTGTCAAACGATTACATTTTTTTATCGCGATTAATTGCAAAATTTCTATAGTTAATCGCATTTAATTGCATTTTTTATCACATTAATAAAATTGTATTATTTTGCATTTTAGAACAGCTTTTAAGTACATATTAACAATGGAAAGCAATTCTTACCAGTGTATCGTGATTGGGAATCAAATGAACGCAAAGAAAGTTACTTTATGAACTTGACTTTAAGATTTGTAATTATTTAGTATTTATTTACTGTAAACAAAAGAAAAATGTGTGAATCTGTCATTATTGCACAATTCCTCCAAGTACCTAACCTAAATGAGATGTAACACTAACCCTTTGCCTATACCGTACAAACAAAATTATCCAAAAACCAGATGCCACAACAGGATATTTGTGTTCAGAACCAGTGCTGATGGCTGCATTCCACTTAGGAGAGACCCTGGTATTAAACCATTACTGATGGCTGCATTCCACTTAGGAGAGGTCCTGGTATTAAACCATTACTGATGGCTGCATTCCACTTAGGAGAGACCCTGGTATTAAACCATTAATGATGGCTGCATTCCACTTAGGAGAGACCCTGGTATTAAACCATTAATGATGGCTGCATTCCACTTAGGAGAGACCCTGGTATTAAACCATTACTGATGGCTGCATTCCACTTAGGAGAGGCCCTGGTATTAAACCATTACTGATGGCTGCATTCCACTTAGGAGAGACCCTGGTATTAAACCATTACTGATGGCTGCATTCCACTTAGGAGAGACCCTGGTATTAAACCATTACTGATGGCTGCATTCCACTTAGGAGAGGTCCTGGTATTAAACCATTACTGATGGCTGCATTCCACTTAGGAGAGGTCCTGGTATTAAACCATTACTGATGGCTGCATTCCACTTAGGAGAGGTCCTGGTATTAAACCATTACTGATGGCTGCATTCCACTTAGGAGAGGTCCTGGTATTAAACCATTAATGATGGCTGCATTCCACTTAGGAGAGGTCCTGGTATTAAACCATTACTGATGGCTGCATTCCACTTAGGAGAGGTCCTGGTATTGTGCATGCTGACTCACTGAAATATCTCACTGGGACACTTGATGGAACTGAGCCATCGTTAAGGTTATCAATGTCAGCTGTGCTTTTCCTACTATGACAAGTCAACATGTCTGCTGTGAAAAAGGTCCATCTTATTGGCATCCATTTCGGCGTCTCTCGCGAGAAAACCCAAAACTATACCGCAAACCCAGACGGAGTACTGAAGGGAAAAGAAAATTGGGCAGAAGTACGTAGGAGGGCGGAGCCAGGCTAGCCTTGGATATGTTGTTGCTTGGACAATATTTTCTACTCTCTGCTTCAGACATTGTCCTCGCGCTCAGGCTGCTTTCTGTGCGCTCGTGAGCCCTCTGCCCTCGGCTCTTACTCTTACAAAGCCGGAGCCGGCATGTAAGACATGTTCTCAAATTGGAAAACCATGCTCTTGAATAAATATGAAAATGAAATTCCATGAAACTGTACACACTGCGTGTGGGTAGACGGGGCTGAAGGAGTTGGCATCAATTTGTTATAATAAGTCTAGAGCGTGAAAAGACCAGCATATGGAGATTTCAGTGAATAACATATATTTTTTTTTTTTTTATATGCAGTATAGGTTGAACACGTTTACATACATGTATGCAAATGTATGCAAAGAGACACTTAAAGAAGACACATGTTGAAGCATTTGTCATTTGTTCATTTTTTCAATTCCGTGCAGCCAACAATAGCGTGCCTGACACGATTGTAGAGCGCACACACACACACACACACTCTGTACATATACACACATACTATGGAGCTAGATTTGTTTCTTTATTACATGCGAGAAAATAAATGATCTGAGAGGAAAAAAAAAGTTTAAGAGCAAAAGTTATCACACTGATAGCAAAAAAAGCATTTTATAAGAGAAAAAAAAATATTTGAGAGAAAAAGTTTTCATACCAACAGCAAAAAATAATAATATTTGAGACTAAAAAAAGTTTTGAGAGAATGTATTTTCTCATAGAACATAAAAAAATATAAATTTGAAATTTTTTAAATTATTTCTGAGAAAAGAAAATCTCTCTCAAAATACTTTTTTAAACTCTCAAATATATATTTTTTGCTATCAGTGTGAAAACATTTTCTCAAAAAAAAAAGTGTTTCTCTCAAAACGTTTTTCTTCTTGCTCTCAAAACCTAAGTATTTGCTCTCGATGCAATTTCTTGCTCGCTGTCAGGATTTTGCTCGCGCTGTGAAAATAATGTCATGGGCGGGGCCACGTTCCTATTGGCCAGTCGGTGTGAGCACCGTCTTGTCTTGGGGAGTCGAACTGAATCATTACACTGGCTGAGCAATGCCAGCCAGGGGTATCCAGATACATTGCGCAACAAGGAACAATGGCTGCCAGGTCGAACGAGAGACCCATAAATGTAAGTATTTTCGGCTTAAAGAATTGATTTAAAAATTACGACAGTCTTGTTTTGTGCTCTACACAATCATGTACATAGATATTTGCAACTATATTTGTAACTGAAACGTTTTTAAAAATCGCTAGCTTGCTATGCTAACGTTAACGTTAACGTTACATTGCTGATTTGCACAACAGTCCCGCATTTCTCTGCCTTGACTGCATGCATGTCTACATTGTTAACTAAACTCCATTAGCAGCGAAATTCGTTTGATATCAGTGCATAACACTACTTGCTTTGGAGACACATGCTTTACATCTACCGTCCTGTATCACACAGGGACGCCGGAGGAAACCCAGCAGCTGATCCACTTTCTGGCTGAAAACGAGCAGTAATCATTTGAATTCATTCCTGTTCATGTACCTGTACATTGTTGTTGGTTATGATACAGGACACTAATGAAAGAAATGGGGTTGGAGGGAAAGGTTACTGGCCAACAGGCATCACACTATGGTCTGGAATTTCAGAATAGCTGTAGTTTTGTTTGTTTGTGGTCTTGTGTGTCTTTTAGTTTTATACATTTGAGTGCCTTTTTTAGTGTGACATCTAAGTTATTGTTCTAATAGTTGATAATGGTTCTCTACATTTTTTTCTATAATGTTTTTGCATGTTATGTTTATTTTTTGGGAAATAAAGACATTTTTTTAACAAAAAGTGTTTCTGAACATCAATGACATTCAAAACAATGATAACTGAAACAGATAAACACACCATGCAGTGTATAGAAATATTGATTGCAAACAGACCTAAGTATATATGATGATGTACCCAAGTGGCGTCTCATTTCATAGAGTATGTTTCACCCTCAGCCTTACCGTTTCGAGGGACAAGGGCTAGGGTGAGACGAAGGGGAAGAGGTAAGATGAGAATGAGATTCAGCCTTAGTTCTAGATCTGCAATTTACTTTGTCAGCTCTAGACCTCGGCTAGATGGTAAAAATATTTAGAATAAACCCTGTGTAGCTGAGTTTGCAAGCTACACATGCAATGTAGCTAAACGTGTAGTGCAACAACCGTACAAAGACTATTTTACACAAAACTAGGTGGGACACTTTCAAACGGTATATCAATCACTATCTAACGTTGGCTAGCTATAGGGTTGCCACCTTCCATGCAGACTAGCTGAAAGTTGTACAGGAGGTTGTATATGATGATCAAGCAGTTACTCTTCAGGTGCTTTGAGGCTAGCAAGGGCAAAGGTAGAAACTAGCTCACTAAATAAGGAGTGAAACTATCTAAATCAACATATTCATTTGGCATTTGATTTAAAAATGGTACAAACCAGGTGAGTTTGCAAGTTTACCTAGCATGATGGCTAATTAGTGATTAGTTTTTCTAGCAATTAGCATGCTAATAATATAATACACATTCATGAATATGAGTGCTATTCTTTGTCCATGTCAATCTGACAAACGCATCAGTAATGGCAAACTAGCTTACATTTAGGGTTAGCCTATTTAATGTTTAATCTTCAGTGATGCTGAGCTTGCTCAGCCAGTGTAATGATTCAGTTCGACTCCCAAGACAAGACGGTGCTCACCCGACTGGCCAATAGGAACGTGGCCCCGCCCATGACATTATTTTCACAGCGAGAGCAAAATCCTGACACGAGAGCAAGAAATTGCATCGAGAGCAAATACTTAGGTTTTGAGAGCAAGAAGAAAAACGTTTTGAGAGAAACACTTTTTTTTTTGAGAAAATGTTTTCACACTGATAGCAAAAAATATATATTTGAGAGTTTAAAAAAGGATTTTGAGAGAGATTTTCTTTTCTCAGTAATTTAACAAATTTCAAATTTATATTTTTTTATGTTCTATGAGAAAATACTTTCTCTCAAAACTTTTTTTAGTCTCAAATATTATTATTTTTTGCTGTTGGTATGAAAACTTTTTCTCTCAAATATTTTTTTTTCTCTCATAAAATGCTTTTTTGCTATCAGTGTGATAACTTTTGCTCTCAAACTTTTTTTTTCCTCTCAGATCATTTATTTTCTCGCATGTAATAAAGAAACAAATCTAGCTCCATACATACTCGCCCACTTGTTTGATAGCTGACACAGACAGACTGACAGACAGACCCCCCCACACACACACACACACACAGTTCATATATACACATGCTTGCCCACTTGTTTGATAGCTGACACAGACAGACAGACCCACACACACACACACACAGACAGCAGGAGAGCGAGTGTGCATCATCCAGCTTTACAAGGCTCTCCTCTCTCATCACATCACATTACAGCATCAGAGCAGCCAATCAGAGACAGAGAGAGAGACATACAATGCTCTTCATAGCACAATGTCTCTTTTAAGAAAAACACAAAGAGGAGAATAAGCGACAGGAGGAGATGAGATCGGAGAGAGATGGTGAGGGAGATACAAATATGGAGAGACAAATGGTAAGATAAGTAAGGTAATCTTTATTTAACCAGGAATCTAAAAAAAAAAACTCTCTTTTTTTTTTTTTTTTTTAAGTGTCCTGGCCAAGATTGGCAACAATAAGGCATAACGCAAACTAAAGATAGTTTGCGTTTAAGAGGAATTGTTCTACTAGAAATATCACCACATAATCTGACGACTATGAAGGATGAAAGTAAGATTAATTAGTGTGTCGCGTAACAAATCCTCTTTTCCCCCCCAATCAGGTTGTGTTGGTGTTTTCGTCCGCGACTTAAAGACCTCATATTAATCTCATTTTTTTGTTGTACTGCAGCTCCTCTTTTCACCCTGTGTGTTGAGCTCTCTGTTTTAGCTACAGAGTGAGACATCCCACTGCTTGAACATCTTTGTTGGGAGTCGCACATGCTCAGTAGCTAGGTAAGGACTACTAGCCAGTCAGAAGCCGAGTATGAGGGCGTGCTCTGACAGTAGCTAGGTAAAGACTACTAGCCAGTCAGAAGCAGAGTATGAGGGCGTGCCCTGACAGTACCTAGGTAAGGACTACTAGCCAGTCAGAAGCAGAGTATGAGGGCGTGCCCTGACAGTAGCTAGGTAAAGACTACTAGCCAGTCAGAAGCAGAGTATGAGGGCGTGCCCTGACAGTACCTAGGTAAGGACTACTAGCCAGTCAGAAGCAGAGTATGAGGGCGTGCCCGGACAGTACCTAGGTAAGGACTACTAGCCAGTCAGAAGCAGAGTATGAGGGCGTGCCCTGACAGTACCTAGGTAAGGACTACTAGCCAGTCAGAAGCAAAGTATGAGGGCGTGCCCTGACAGTACCTAGGTAAGGACTACTAGCCAGTCAGAAGCAGAGTATGAGGGGGGCCCTGACAGTACCTAGGTAAGGACTACTAGCCAGTCAGAAGCAGAGTATGAGGGCGCGCCGGACAGTACCTAGGTAAGGACTACTAGCCAGTCAGAAGCAAAGTATGAGGGCGTGCCCTGACAGTACCTAGGTAAGGACTACTAGCCAGTCAGAAGCAGAGTATGAGGGCCCGACGAGTACCTAGGTAAGGACTACTAGCCAGTCAGAAGCAAAGTCGGAGGGCGGCCCTGACAGTACCTAGGTAAGGACTACTAGCCAGTCAGAAGCAGAGTATGAGTGCCCCACGGTACCTAGGTAAGGACTACTAGCCAGTCAGAAGCAAAGTATGAGGGCGGCCCTGACAGTACCTAGGTAAGGACTACTAGCCAGTCAGAAGCAGAGTATGAGGGCGTGCCCTGACAGTAGCTAGGTAAGGACTACTAGCCAGTCAGAAGCAGAGTATGAGGGCGTGCCCTGCCAGTACCTAGGTAAGGACTACTAGCCAGTCAGAAGCAGAGTATGAGGGCGTGCCCTGACAGTAGCTAGGTAAGGACTACTAGCCAGTCAGAAGCAGAGTATGAGGGCGTGTCCTGCCAGTACCTAGGTAAGGACTACTAGCCAGTCAGAAGCAGAGTATGAGGGCGTGCCCTGACAGTAGCTAGGTAAGGACTACTAGCCAGTCAGAAGCAGAGTATGAGGGCGTGCCCTGCTAGCAGCTAGGCGAGCATTATAATGTGTGTTGTCTCTGAAGTAAAGGCTGGACTACAATAGAGCTGTTTGGAGCAGTTGGTGAACAGAGTTTTCTGTTGGAGTTGGTAAGTCCCTTTGGGGGGGACTTTGGGCTTTTTCACTTGGTAAACCTATAACATGCACAAAAAAGATATAGAACATGGCATGTCGGGATCGAAATCAGTGTCAAGGGCAAGATCAAGCACGGAGACAGCTGGTCAGCTGACAGAGAGAAGGCACGCCGAGCCAGAGGACAACAGGGAAGCCCACTCATCTGTCTGGCAAAGTGAGTATTTAGTAATACAGATTAAAAAGCAGGAGTAAGCCAAGCCTTGGGGCTCCTAGACACAGACCACTAACCAGTTTGGTGCCCTAGGCCAGATTTGTCAGTATTTTCAACGTTTTCCCCCAAAGTTTTTACTCAACGTTGTTGTCACTTAATTTCTCCAACGTTCTTGTAACATTTTGTTTTTTTGCGTATGTGTCTGTCTGTCTGTCTGTCTGTCGGTCTGTCTGTCTGTCTGTGTCGGTTAACGTTTGTTTTAAATTTTCAGCGTTTGTTTTAAAATTGTCAACGTTTCTGCTACATTTAGTTTTTGTCGCTTTTTTCGAAATTTTTGCTGGGTTATTTTGGACTTTTTTCCGCTTTTTTGTATAAGTTTTTGCCGCTTCTCCCAAATGTTTTTGTTTCTTGTTTTTGCTTATTACCTTTGACTTTTCTTTACATTTCACTGACTAACCTATAGTGTGGACGGTGCATGAATAAAAACATAAGAATAACCACACAGTTAACCAGCCAGTAGAAGGGGGAGCGTGCTGATGTTCCCACAGCCAATGTTCCCACATTTCTAAGATTCTTTTCCAAAATTAGGCCCTATGTTCCCACAGTTGCTTTTTAATGAATTTGTTTCAGATTTTATCCCCCTAACCCTAAACAATTTTGTGGGAGTATAGGGCTTAAATTGAAGGGAAATGTAGGAACACAAGACCTAATTTTTAAAATGTCCTAGAAATGTGGGAACATAGGGTTGTGAGACCATAGGGCTGTGGGACCATAGGGCTGTGGGAACATAGGGCTGTGGGACCATTGGGTTGTGGGAACATAGGGCTGTAGGAACATAGGGCTGTGGTAACATATGGCTGTGGGAACATAGGGCTGTAGGAACATAGGGCTGTAGGAACATAGGGCTGTGGGACCATAGAGCTGTAGGAACATAGGGCTGTAGGAACATAGGGCTGTAGGAACATAGGGCTGTAGGAACATAGGGCTGTAGGAACATAGGGCCCCGTAGAAGGAATACGAAGTTTTTTAATGTGAGACAATACAAGAAACCACAAGTGATACAAGACAAACAGACAGTCACATAAAGGAAAAAATCAATAAAAATAAATAAATAAGAGTAAGCTCTTCTTAACAAGTCAAAATGTACATGTAGTTACATGAAAAAGCAAATATTCTGCTTGTTTTGGTGGCCTGTCATGAGAGGTTAAAAGCAGCCGGTCGTCCCCGGGGTGCAAACAGCAAAAATTAACCGGCCGAGTGAGTTCGGACGAACCATTCACTGATTTCACCAAATAAAAGTCTGTGCTCTCTGTACAGCTACGTCAATGTTGCTCCTTTGAGGCAAGAAGCTGCTAACACGCCATCATTTTAGAGGCCTGAATATATGTCCTGAAGATTTAGCTGAAGAGAAAAGAGGTCAAAGTGGAGCCAACACCAAAGCTGCTGCAACAATAGAGAGTTCACACATTAACTTGTAAATGTCCAGTGTCCAGACTGGAGTCTTTTAAGGTGTGTGTGTGTGTGTGTGTGTGTGTGTGTGTGTGTGTGTGTGTGTGTGTGTGTGTGTGTGTGTTGCGTGTACGTGTGTATGTATGTGTGTGTATGTGTAAGTGTGTCTGTGTGTGTCGGTGTTTATGTGTGTCTGTCTATGACAATAAACTTTTAAAAAAGCCAAAAAAATACACAATATTTTATGTAAAATTAAAACTACAAAATATTTTCAAGTGTGAAAAATTAATGTATTTTTACAAGAAACTTATTCTCCATCAAAAACATCCAAAAAAGTGACAAAAAAGTTAAAAGAAACACCAAAAAGGTCCTAAAAAGCATCAACAACAAAAACGTCTAAAACCACCCCACAATAAAATTGCTGCAACAATAGAGTGTGCACACATTAACTTGTAAATGCCCAGTGTCCAGACCGCAGTCTTTTAAGAGGTGTGTGTGTGTGTGTGTGTCTGTGTGTGTGTGTGTGTGTGTGTGTGTGTGTGTGTGTGTGTGTCTGTGGTTGGCACCACTGCCACTGAATAAATAAGAAGAGATAGGACGAGAGAGCAATCAGGCATGAAAGCAGTCTTGCCATCTCTCTGTGCTTCCTCGTTCTATTCCTGTTCACTTTCGTCATCTTGTCTTCCTGAATCTGCGTCACGCCGTCTGGGAACTTCGTCCGCTCACCCTGGAGAGGATTTGTGACGCTCCGCTAGAGATTGTAAACCTCAACTACCTTTTTAATTCCTACTGAGAATACGTCATTGATGTTTGTAAAGACGGGGCGTAAACTACAGGGGACCTTGGCTCCTCTTAATAAAACATGAGCGCCCCTGAAAACATGATGTGTGAAAGTTTGGAGGGTCTCGAAATAGACAATATGCTATTTTTTGCATGAGGATGATTCACCCCTATACTTCACTAGAACTTGCCAGAAGAAACACTCATGCTTTCCTCGCCTTACCTCTATCTTGTCAAGTCTGAAAATCAAGGTGAAAGCAGCGAAGAATAGCTGCTGCACCAATGAAAATATCCACCGTGAGGTTTTTCTCCAAGAGCTGAAGTCAACCTTGCACTGAGTCACTTTTGATTAAACCGTGTGCCACGTTGAAATAAAAGTACAGCTACTTCTGATAGGCGCTAAATCTGTCAAGGTCTCGAAGCCAAAATCATTTAATAAAAGCCTGAAAATTACACTTTGACACAGAGCTTTAATACATTGTTTTATGCAAGAGGGTAAGTAGACCGTTTGGATGTTATTATAGGGACCACAATGGAAATAACTCTTTGGGCTTTATTGTGTCATCCCTGACTATTTATGTATTTTAATGTATGACACAGAGTACTGTTTCATATTTTTATATTTAAGTGGTCAAATAAAATCAATCAATCAATCAACAGAGTAAAGAAAGTGTCCTGAGATAAGCTCATCTTTTAATATCACTAACAGTTGGAGACTCATTGGTTATTTGCCGATAGATCTCAAACTACCTAGCAATTGGCATGAGGTTTTCCATGAAATCATCTCTCAATGCAAATCAAACCAGCTATTAGGCTAACTAAAATATAACCATGCTAATCTGTAGGTATGGTGAAGGGTATGTGATGATGTGGGGGGGGGGGCTATTTTAATTCCAAAGGCCAAGGGAACTTTATCAGGATGCAAATTATCCTGGATCCATGAAATAACTGGCCTTTAAAAATAAACATCTGCCTGCCTCTATGGGAATTTAACATAAGGGTGTACTGACTTATGCCCCCTGTATTTTAAGGAAGAAAATTTATTTATTTATGATACATTATTCATTCACAAAGAAAATTGGTGTCCTTAAAGGTTGGATTTTTCCTAATTTTTGCAATTAAGGCATTAAGATCAATTTTCAAAAGATGATTTTTTTTAATTCCTCTTTTAAGTCAACTTTAGCATGGGTGTGTAAACTTACGAGCACCACCGTATCTGATTCTCCGGTTCTCTGAAAGAAAAACTTTGGCATTTCACTGGCGCTGTTCAACTTCTGATCCCAGCAAGACTTCATATCAACTTATAGACAAGACCAGAGGGACTGAAATCCATTTACATTGACATTTAGCTGACATTCCTTTAAAACAAGGGCCAGCAGAATAACTCTAAAGTCCAGTTCAGACCAAAGATTGTGCAGGAAAGTTTCAGAGTTCTTTCAGTCTCCAGAGGCTGGTTTTAAAACGTAAGAGTCTCCTGTTTCAACAGCCAATAGAGAAATCAGCTGGTCGAGTCAGCTACAAGCTATAGAAATACAATGATCCATACTACATTTTATTTCTATATAACAAACTGTCAGCTGGTGGAGATGGCAGAGTTTAAGATGGAGGCTCAACGAGCGCCGGCGAGCAAGGTATGGGGTGGAGCGAGCTAGAGAGTGACTGAAGAGAGGGAGCGACACTAAAACAACGCAGAGAATCAGAGAAATAAAATGTTTTCGCTGATTCATCACTAGAAATGCTGTAAAAACGGTATTAAGCACGATCCACATTCATATTTAGATGCAACAAATGACATTTTTAGCTACAAAAAAAGCCTGGAAGTTCGAACGGCAGTATAAAGAGGCGTAAACTGGATAAATGCATGGGTGGAAGGATGAATAAATGGATGCGTGGAAGGATGAATAAATGGATGCGTGGAAGGATGAATAAATGGATGCGTGGAAGGATGAATAAATGGATGGATGGAAGGGTGGATGGATGGATAAATGGATGGGTGGATGGATGGATGGAAGGATGAATAAATGGATGGGTGGAAGGATGAATAAATGGATAGGTGGATGGATGGATAAATGGATGGGTGGATGGATGGAAGGATGAATAAATGGATGGATGGATTAAACGGCAGAGATTTTTGGCAGCAGTCGGTATCAGAGAGCTTTGTGTTACCATGGAGGAAGAAACCCTGCGACCTGGCCTCCCTTCCTGCGTTGCTGCCATCAGCAGCCAAGTGGAAAACAACTTAACAGAGACATCAGAATGAGAGAGAGAGAGAGAGAGAGAGAGAGAGAGAGAGAGAGAGAGAGAGAGAGAGAGAGAGAGAGAGAGAACATCAGCGGACTACATATGGAGGCAGCAGGTGTCCACACAATATGACTCCAAAACACACAGGCCTGCTGCACGCCTTATTAATTAACGGCTACAATAAAGACAGCATGGCATGACACATTAATAAACATGGAGGTCAATAAAGACAAAACAGAGACAGAAGCAAGATGCTTGTGTTCATAACACTGGGTTTTTATTTTAAAATGACCATTTTGTTTAAATATTTCAGCCCATTTATTGAATCCAAGACATAAGTGTGTTTTGAGATCTTTGAATGGTAGCACTAATTAATTAGTCCTTTCTAACCGTTCCACTGTGTTTTTCAAAAACTCCCGATTTAAGTTCCAACTAAAGTGCCTGCAAAAGACTCTGAGTCAAACAGTGGAACCTTTTCTTTTCATTGCTTCCCACGGAGAACCAATGAACCATTGTCTAACAACAATTTGTCTTGCCCTGTGCAGCATTAAATATGTATAAAGCAACATGAGGGTTCACTAAGTGGCTTTCAGACCGTTTTAATGCTGTTGGAGAGTTTAGCCCAATGAGGGGTAAACAGGGGCCGTTTGAGCCCCTGAGTTCAATTGACGAGGAAGCATCCATTCGTTTCCTTTCACTAATTAAAAGCAAATTAGGGAGACCAGGAGGAGAGATGGGCTCACAGCAGTTATATGTAAATCCCTGGATCAATTATTTAAGTATGTATAACGTTGTTTAAAGACACATGAGGACTCAAGCACTCTGCACTGGCTAGTAGTCCTTACCTAGGTACTGTCAGGGCACGCCCTCATACTCTGCTTCTGACTGGCTAGTAGTCCTTACCTAGGTACTGTCAGGGCACGCCCTCATACTCTGCTTCTGACTGGCTAGTAGTCCTTAACTAGGTACTGTCAGGGCACGCCCTCATACTCTGCTTCTGACTGGCTAGTAGTCCTTACCTAGCTAATGCGCATGTGCGACTCCCAACAAAGATCAAAGAGAAGTGAGATGTCTCACTCTGTAGCTAAAACAGAAAGCTCAATACACAGGGTGAAAAGAGGAGCTGCAGCAATCCTGTGGAAGAAGGTCTGGCAATGCGAGTCTAGTTGCAGGTTGACGTTATGATCGCCAGACACTTGTTCTAGTTGATTAGAGTCTCGGCATTTTAGTCTCATCTTAGTCAAAGTAAAATGTAACTATGTTAGTCAATGAAAACATGTTAGTCTTTTTTAGTCATTTAATTTAGATTAAATTGAACATTTCAGTCAATCTAGTCAGGCTGAAACCAATAATGGTCATCTGTTTTCACAAATTGTTTTATCTTGTCGTTATCTGATGAAAAACACAGGGTGTATCTTTGCAGAGAGTGTCAAGTCTCGTGGTCTGATAGTACCCATTTTAGGAATGCATCCAGACATGGAACATAGGATTTGCATATTTATTTTGAACCGACACGGTTCAACAACTGGCCTGGGGCCCAATACTCTTATTAAAACTATTATAAAACACTGAGAATTTGTTTGTGGTGAGCCTTAATGCGTCTCTTCAGGATTGGGGTATTTTTACCAGCTGTTATATGGCCACATAGTTTCTCTTCTGATAAAGCGATACATTCAGGTGTTGTTTCTCAGCCTCATTGAAACGAAAATGGGCCCAAATATCACCTTGTTTCTTTCGCCCAAGTCCTGTTGTTGTCATTGTTAACGTTAAAGGTCCCATGACATGGTGCTCTTTGGATGCTTTTATATAGACCTTAGTGGTCCCCTAATACTGTATCTGAAGTCTCTTTTATATAGACCTTAGTGGTCCCCTAATACTGTATCTGAAGTCTCTTTTATATAGACCTTAGTGGTCCCCTAATACTGTATCTGAAGTCTCTTTTATATAGACCTTAGTGGTCCCCTAATACTGTATCTGAAGTCTCTTTTATATAGACCTTAGTGGTCCCCTAATACTGTATCTGAAGTCTCTCTTATATAGACGTTAGTAGTCCCCTAATGCTGTATCTGAAGTCTCTTTTATATAGGCCTTAGTGGTCCCCTAATACTGTATCTGAAGTCTCTTTTATATAGACCTTAGTGGTCCCCTAATACTGTATCTGAAGTCTCTTTCCCGAAATTCAGCCTTGGTGCAGGCTGGGGGAACGCATATTAATATTAAAAAACCTCATAGTTTTACCTCAAGTGAAATGTTCATGCCATGGGACCTTTAACTTAAGTTAGTCGTTGAGTTCTTGTGACTGGGCTCATTGTGTGCTGCCGGTGTAGTCCTGATATGAAACCTGGTCCATTGAAAAAAGAATATCCAAGTCTATAATAGTCTCCCCTCTTTTCTCAAAGAAAAAAACTAGATTTTGGTAACGTTTTCATTCTTCAAACCACATTCTAATCTCAACCTTTTTGATCAACAATTAATTAATTTGCACTTCAATAAATTTTTTTCCAACTGTTGTTTTTGTCACGAGTACTTTCACACAGAACGTGAATATTAAGTGTCAATAGAGCGACGTAATTCTTTTCCGAAAGAAAGGTTGATTTTTCGGAGCTTTCGCAACACGGACAAAGACATAAACCAATCACGCTGTGTTGTTTACCTATGAGGATCATAATACAACTGTCGGTACGCGATCTGTGCTGCCTGCACGATCCGATATGGGCATGCGCAAGATGTTCGCTCATGCGCAGATGATAATCCTGTTTACAACACTGCACGATATGTTCCATGCTTGCGCGCCTTTGCACCAGGGAAACGAGACACGGTACACCTCCGCCGGTTTTGAGGAGCTGCAGCATGTATTTGCTAGGGATCAAGATTTATAGGGTTCGGCCGAATACCGAATCCACTGGTTAAGATTCGGCCGAAACCGAATACCGTATCCTACTCCCATATGTAGATCCCGTACCTGAAGTTGCTGCATTCTGGCTGCTGTCTGGAGATTCCTTCATGCACAACTCGTATTCTTTCAGATGTTTCGTACCAAATGTTGTAACATGTTGTGTATAGTTTTGGGTCCTCGCCACCACCAGACCAATCAGCATTGAACAGATTGAACATGTAGCTGGACTTGAATGGTCTTCTTTTGACTGAAAGTACTCCCAAATAACAACTTTTTCTGCTCACCAGATCCATGTCCACTTTCTCACAGCCTACTGCATTGAACGCTCCACCTACGTAAACACCTCCCGTCCCTTTTTCTCTATGTAACGGCATCAACATCACAGTCACAGTTAGTGTTCAATGACATCAGTGTCATTTCGTCATCGTCTCGTCTTAGTCATGGGGGAAAAAGGTTGCTGACGAAAATATTTAGTCATAGTTTTCATTACTGAAATTAACACTGGTTTCCACAGATGACCAGCAGGCAAATGACGAAATCTGTTTCAAATATCACCCATGAACACATTTTCTGCTTCTTCACTGTCTCAACTCCTAAAGTCCAGAAAACATCTCCATGCAAACATCACTGTTGCTATGAAACAAAGTAAAAATACAGGCTAATATACTGCATTAATATGAAGGAATCTTCTGTAATGACTTTTTCACAGGTGTTTTTAAACAGAAATGTCCATTAAAAGGTACACACCGTATACTGTAAGCTACTGTACCTCATTTGGTCGGGACTTTTGGACTTTTCAGTTTGGTCTGAACCAAAATTGCAGGCGAGAAAGGTGCCTCGGATCAAAAGACCACATTTTGGTCCGATCAAAAGAGGTGGTCTCGGTCTGGACCAAACTGAACCATGGTTCGGTTCGTTTGCAGTATGAAAACACTTTTTGGATGGTTTGGACTTTCGGACCAATTACAGGAAGCTCTGGCAGGCTCTCATCGTTTTATAAGACCAGGGAAGCTCCTTAAGCTTAAGAGTGTGTGAGAGAGAGAGACGTTGAATGTGCTCAGAGCAGACAGCTATCAGAGCATAGAATAAATCAGCAGTTTACTTATTAAGTGGTAGTAAATGTACAGCGTAGATTTCAGTTTGTCTCTGAATAAATGCTGCAGCTCCTCAAACCCCATGTTCCCAAGTAAAGTTTTTGTAGTTCCAAGTTACTACAAAAATTTCATTTAACACATTTATTTACTATTTTAATCATATATAAAGTAAAGACTTCGGTTAAGTCATTTCAAGCCCCAAAACAATTGTTACAACACATTAAAGCTGTTTGAGTTGTGACTCACTCGGATCTTTCACCCGAGTCTTTAAATTGACTCATGAGTCGCGAGTCTCTAGTATCATTAACTCGGTTCAATTCAATCTAAAATGATAACAGTGCCACAAACAAACCTCTTGCAACATTAGCTACTACTCGTCCTAGCCACCTGAGCTGCCAAAAGCTTTATTACTTACAATTTCATAGGTAACCACAACCCCACAAGTCAACTCAAGCGAATGAGTGAGCAGAGAGATCCGGGTTAGATTCCCACTGCGATACATCAACCAATGTGTCCCTGAGCAAGACACTTAAACTCTAGTTGCTCCAGAGGCGTGCAACCGCTGATCTGTAGCAATTCAATTTCAATTGTATTTGTAAGGGACAATGTGCCATTAAAACATAAATGTAACCATTTGATGCATTGCACCAGAGTTAGCCTTAGGCTAATTTACATCTGTAGTCCCACAGGAAGCACAAATACAACATTTTAAAAATCAAACATCGCTCAATTGTAAGTCTCTTTGGATAAAAGTGTCAGCGTCAGACATGTAATGTAATAAGTCAAGTGACTCAAGTGACTCGCACAACCCAGATCAGTTTAGTGAATGACCCATATTAACCCGAATCCTTAAAAGGAATTGAGTTAGCCAGGCCTACAACACATCATAAGTTATAAGGTTAGTTTTCAAAAAGAGATTTCAGGAATTTCAGAAAAGGGAACATCAACATTTCAGCACCAAATTATCTCTTTCCACTTTGCTCTAAAAAAATGTGGGTGTCACTACACAGAAAGCTGAGTTTGTTCTGAACATTTTGATGTGAAACACACAGCAAATGCAAATGCAAATACCCTAAAAAGGGGAATTTAAGAAGATGCCCTTACACCTCAGAGGATTGAAAGTTACAGAGGGTATACTTAGAGGATTTTTCATGACTCCTGATTCCTGACTGATCTCTGTTATGTTTGCACATATATTCAGCAGTTTAATTCCCCTTCCTCCCCTACACTTTGTTCTTTTTTTGGTCTTTTCCATCTCTCGTCTTTACCTCTTTACCCCCTGAATCTCTGCCGTCTGATTGATCTTTGCTTTTGGAACGCTAACCCTCAGAGGGGGGGTTTAGGAGAAGGAGCTCAGAATTTACTAATCTCAAAAAGGGATGAATTCATTCCTCAGTTGATGGGCAAAGCGTATCGTGTAAACCGTTTTGCAGCTCAGAGAATTAGCGGGAGATAATTGACATGCTGCTCCTACATGGGCTACTTTAAAAAAAAAAAAGGTGCAGAAGAGGGTCGAAGAGCAGGGAGTGGAATATTAAGAGAGTAAAAAGGTACTAAACCTCTGAGATCTACAAGAGAGAGAACTTTGAAGCCAATTTATTCATTAAATATTAGATAAGGTGATCAACCGACAGAGGTATAGCTGCCCCTGAGGGTTTGATTGCTGGCAGTGTGGAGAGCTGTTAAAATCTGAATTTAGACCTTCAAGTTAGGAATTAAATGACTAACACTTAACACTTAAATGGGAACACTTGTAATCCGGTAATAGCAGGAAAATCATCATGGAATTCAACTCTCCATCTTTAGCGCACCCATTGGTTGTTGACAATGTTCTCGTGATTTAACTTCACTGCCAAGACTTCAAACTTAGGATGATGTGAAACGCGTTTGATTTTGTCTGAACGTCCAGACGGGAGAAAGACTGACTGGGACTGAGTTTTATGACCTCACACCAAAACCATGGAGACGACGGGAGACTCCCCTGACTCTAGCAAGACTCTCAGGGTTTCATTCCCATGTATAGTATAGACAGCGGAATCACTTGAAAAGTCGTTTGGTGTAAGGCATAGACTGTTAATATTAATGGACAATGCATCCGGTTCGGCGAAGTGCAAAAGGAGGTCCGTTTCTGTAGAAGTCTATGAGAAAGTGACCCACTTCTCACTTCATTTATGACCTCAGTAAACATTTTCATAATGAGTTTATGTTCTCAATCGCTAGTTTTAAGTCTTCTGCAACACAGAATGATGTTCATTTTTTGAATTATGGTCTCGTTGATTTTAAAATCGGCGATAAAGCAGGGTGTGTTTTAGGGCATGGCTATGATTGATTGACGAAGCTAAAGCTTACCTCAGATTATGTAGGCTGGCTTTCCCCAGTAGTTGCATCCAGATTGCGAGTGAAAGTGTGTAACGTAGAGTGTACGCAGCGTTGCCAACTCTCCGCTAACGTCACAGTCAGATAGTGCCCAGCCCAACAGTCTATGGTTCCTCCCTCTCTCCTCCCTCTCGTCTAAAATCGTCACATCCGCAACCGCGATGGCTGCGCCCGTTAACGGCAAACTCGACGACTCATAGCAGATCTCCACAAACCAATGGGTGACGTCACACATGCTCTGTCCATTAATATTTACAGTCAATGGTGTAAGGTCGGCATTAGTTGAGGACAGCACTAGATTTATCTCATCTTTGCCCCGGCTCTGTGATGGCAGGTATAAACACTATTGCATTTTCCCAAGAGAAACGACGGGATCAGTCGTTTCAGCCAGATGTATTAATGTAATGATGTAATGATTCAATATTCATCAGCATTACGACACAACTCTGGTTCCTTAAAATAACAACAGATTTACACATTTACACATTCAGGAGGCAGAGAAACATAAATACATCCGTAAAGCGATGGCCTCAGGCAAAGCTTGGCTTTACGCTGTCTGCAGATTATCCACTTCTCCTCCTTTGCCCTT
Source organism: Perca fluviatilis (assembly GCF_010015445.1). Taxonomy (NCBI): domain Eukaryota; kingdom Metazoa; phylum Chordata; class Actinopteri; order Perciformes; family Percidae; genus Perca; species Perca fluviatilis. Next base: position 2,936,774 of record NC_053132.1, read on the forward strand.
TATACCTCTCTCTAAATCCCTCTGCTCTCTGCTTTTCTCTTGGTAACTTCACATTTTAATCTTTTATATTTGAATCATTTAAATCATAATCTCGTGTTTTCAGGCAGTCTAGCTCCGATAGAGATCTTAGGACTCTGGAGACCAGTCTCATCGAAATGAAACATGTATAAGATGTCAACAGGAGTGCACAGCTTGTTTCAGTCTTAGAACAGAAATATATTGTTGCTCTGAAGTCACTGAAAGGGAAAACCTTGACTCTTCAAGTTCACTTTTCTGCTCTGTTTCTAATTGGCGGAGCAGCAGTCACAGACATCTACAATCATGGTAGACTGCAGAAGAAAGCCAGTTGTATCTTCAAGGACATTACACACCCTGGCCACTCTCTGTTCTCTCCACTGCCCTCTGGTAGGAGATTCAGGTCCATCATGTCCAAATCAAAGGTTAAAAAACAGCTTCTATGCAAAAGCTGTCAAATCTATAACACCAAATGGCCACTGAAAAAGAACAACTATCACACCTGGGACTGTTCTGTTTGTGCATGTTGCCGGTTTGTCTGTCTGTTAGCATTCTATGCACTTTCATCTACCCTAATCCCTTATGCAACTTTTTAACTTAAATCTATTTATCTATTTTATCCTGGCATGGCTGTTTTTAATGTGTGTTTTTAATGATGTGTTATGCCGTTAATGGGAAGCTGCTAAACTGTTTTTCGTTGTCTGTAAAGCAATGGCAAATAAACTATTCTATTCTACACTAAATATTGTTTACTTCATTTAAAAATAAAGCTGGTATCATTTAATCGTTTTCATATTCTTAACAACCAAAGAGACTAAAAGCAATAATGAGTTTATCAAAACATACTATATGCTGTTTGTCTGTGCAGCCAGTTAGTCATTAAGTGTATTTACGTCAATATCACAGTAGGGAAAGAGTGCAAAACATGACACTTTAAAGCAGTGGTTCTCAAAGTGGGGTCTGGGGGACCCCCAGGGTTCCTTGAAGAGGTTCCAGGGGGTCGCCAGCAAAAAGGGGAATCATTTATTTTCAATATAATTTCATCCATAAGTATCACAATGACAGATTGTATGACTACTTTGCTCATGGGTTTCATATACTTTCTGAAATTCTATCAGACTATGAGACAAAGTCTTATCAGATGGGAGTCCGTGGTCTAATTTGTGTCAGTTTAGGGGTCCTTGATGTGAAAAAGTTTGAGAAGATGCTTTAAAGGATAACTCGTCCATCCCCGACGAGCCCCCATTTGTTACCGCTATAGGCAACAAAAAGGGAAGCTACAAACACAGATATCAATCAAAAGTAGTTTATTAAATTCAAACTAACTAAACCATAAGCTAACTGGTGGGGTGTGTACGTATGAGAGAATCATGTTTGCAATATATGGATGAGTGAAAGTAGGGTGTAATGTGTGTTGGCTTGTGCAGCAAACCAAAGAAACAAAGGAACAATTTTGAGGTGGATGCAGTAGGCCCAGCTGAGAGAGAGTGAGATTCCCAAGAAGGACAGTCCTTTATGCCTTCCTGGAAGCCCGTCCCAAATGGGTTACATGGGCAATAGACGTTTTATTTCCGCAATTGTTCCGTTGCTGCCCTATATTTCGCCCGATGTCCCTCCTTTTGGCCGGATGTCTGTTACCTTAAAGACATTAAGTGCTGGATGGCTAACAACTTTCTCCAACATAATGAGAGTAAGATGGAAGTCATGTTGTTTGGCCCCCCAAATTCAGTTGAAGAACTTTGGAAAATTTTGGGGACTTTAGCCTCAAGTGTGCGCCCTTTTGCCAGAGATAGGTTTCATCTCTGACCCAGCATTAAAATTTTACAAACAAATTAGTTCTGTTGTCAAATGTAGCTTTTCATCTCAGGACTATTGCTAAACTAAAATCCTTCCTCTGTCGTAAGGAGTTGCTCTTATTTCGTCTCGTATTGACTACTGCAATTCCTTGTAATCTGGGATATGCCAATCATCTTTATCAGGTCTGCAGCTTGTCCAGAATGCAGCTGCTAGATTGTTGCTTGGTACCAGAAGGATGGATCATATCTCCCCAATATAGGCTTCTCTTAACTGGTTACCGGTCAAATATAGAATCAATTTTAAGGTAGTGTTTGCAAACTTCCCATTCATATCATATCCCATCATATTAGGTCCTCCTCTACTGCCAAGATCTTTAAGTCTTGTCTTAAAACACATTTTGATTCTTTGGCGTATGATTTAGTTTAGGAACATTTGTATTTTTATTTTATTTATTTATTTATTATTTCAGGACAATGCACATTTGATGAACATGTACAGCAGTACAAGTAAAAGTGTCAGATTGTAGCCCAAAGGCTAATTTCCATCTGTAGTCCATTAGGCAGGTAGAAATTACAATAACAAGGACAAAAGATATACAGTAGTAACATTTGCTATATAAAACAGAGAACAGGACGAAAGAAAAGAAAAACAGGACATATACATATAGTACAGCCCGATCCGGCAGGGGAGAGTTCAAGCCCGACCTCTGTCTAAGCTAACTGCCTCTCTTAGCTATGCTATTATAATTCTAGACTGCCGGGGAAGTTCCTTCCTTCCTATGAGACACTGAGCTGCTCTCTCATCAATGTTTTCATTTGTTTCCTTTTGTATGCATCCTGTCCCAGAAATGCTTGTTACTAACCTAGCTCTGGGGAGTTTACTCCCCGGAGTCCTTATGTTTTTGCTAAGCTCTGCAAAGCTCTGCGATTCCCTGCAATGCCCGACCGCGTCCTGCTGCGTCCGCCGCATCCACCCATGCTCTGCAGCGCCACGTTACATCCCGCAACGCCCTGCTGTGATGTTCATACGCACAGAGTAGTCAGGATCCGGTACTGGAGACTGCACTACTCAGTATGACACAATGTGCCCTGCTATGACATGAACTTCAACGATGACCTTCAAAGTCACTGTTCCATTATCTTTAATGTGACTATTATCGCCACTGTTCATCACACCCCCAACCGGCCCGTCAGACACCGCCTACCAAGAGTCTGGGTCTGCCGAGATTTCTTCCTAAATCGGAGTTTTTCCTCGCCACTGTTGCAACAGCCACTGCTAATGCTTGCTCTTGAGGGAATTACTGTAATTGTTGGGGTTTTGGAATTTATAGAGTGTGGTCTAGACCTACTCTATCTGTAAAGTGTCTCGAGATAACTCTGTTATGATTTGACACTATAAATAAAATTGAATTGGATAGAAGTGTGTTGTTTGTATGATGTTCATTGTGTCGATATTAATTTTCTTCCTTTGTTTTAACATAATATAACTTTTTACAGCACTTTGTTCAGCCAAGGTTGGTTTTAAATGTGCTCTATAAATAATTTGACTTGACTTGACATGACCTTCTGTGGTAGAAATTCTAATACATAGGTGAGATCTGAAATAAAGCTACAGTTAATAAAGTCTTTTGAATATTTAATCTTTGTGCAAAGAAGGTTTAGGTCTTGATGAGAGTCTGAGAGAATGAACAGAGTCTTGGATAATCACTTGCTTATTAACCCTGACAGGCTAAGCTGACAGGCTATCATGGTCCATACATCATGCAGTGTTTCCTTTAGGATTGTTTTTAGCAGTGGGGGCAGATCTGTCCGAACAACAACAACAATTACCTCTGAATAGTTCTACGTGTTGTTAAATTGGATCATTTAAAAAGGCGACCGCGACCCTATTTCTGATAGCGTGGCGGCACACAGCTTAAAACTCCTTATACTTTATATACTCTTTCATCCCTGTGAAACAATATCTAGAGGTGGGGAGTCAAAGGAAACTACATTTGCTGTTTTATCCTCAAAGAGGTTTTTTTTTGTCACTTATCTAATGCATCCAATAAAATGTTGTTGCAGTAAAAGCTGAGTCAAATTCAACTTATTTGCCGGACCACTCTGCGTTTTTACTATAAAGAAAATCTGATGGCAGTCTTGATTACAGACTGATGATCTGATCATGTTCTTTAGGTTTAGGTTCGGACAACTCAACGTATGTGTGTGTGTGTGTGTCTTTATCGGCCCCAAGAGTGGTGTGTGTTACAGATAGATTGGCAGGGAAAGCAAGGAGAAAGAAGTGAGTGTGTGTTTGTTTACCCACAACACCCCCGTGTCGATGTCTTTATCAGAGTTTCCCCCACAGGACGGCCTTCTGTTCCGCCTGACAGCTGCCTCTGATTGGGTGTTGATGAAAAACACCGTTACCCAGAGCGCAATGCAGCCCGGCTGCCCACCCATGCGTTCGGCCGGTCGGCCGGTGTGCGGCCAGCGTGAGATTTGAGAAGTCTGCAGCTTTGATGTGGCTGAGTTGGTGCGTCACGCTCAGTGGAGCCATGCAGCGAGGCGGCCATATTGATACCCTCGCAGAGGGGCAGAAATCAATCCAACTCCCAGTGTGTGTGTGTGTGTGTGTGTGTGTGTGTGTGTGTGTAAGTGTGAGCTGGTGATCTTTCTTCCTCCTCACTTCTTCTTTTCTTTCTCCTGCCAGTGGCGATGGTTAAGAAAAGTGATTTTGGTCAGTTATTCAGTCCGTCTGTCAGACACTTCATAAATAAACTGCTTTGGCGAGTCCCAATAAAGGGTCAGTCTAAGGCCTCCTGCACACTGCCTGCATGGTGTGCACGTCTCGTGCGCGGCTCATGCATGCTAGAAATAGGACCGACGCCTATGTTTTAGGGCTGGGCAATATATAGATATATCGATATTGTGATATGAGACTAGATATCGTCTTGGATTTTGGACATCATGATATGACATAAGTGTTGTCTTTTCCTGGTTTTAAAGGCTACTTTTAAACAGTACTTTTCTGAACTTACCAGACTGTTCTAGCTGTTCTATTATGTCCACATTACTGATGATTATTTATTTGTGCGAAGTGTGAAGATATTTTGTTAGAGCACCAATTGTCAACCCTAGAATATCGCGGCAATATTGATATCGAGGTATTTGGTCAAGAATATCGTGACATCTTATTTTCTCCCTATCGCCCAGCCCTACTATGTTTATATGTCATTTTGACAAAATTTACATTGGCACCTGTCAATACAGAACGAAATATTTTGCCGTCAATACTGCCGACGTTGTCTTTGCTGTAATCAAATATATATTAGTATATATTTATGTTTATGGGAAACATACATGTGTCCAGACAAGGCTAGCAGTTACGTTTCTGGTGTGCAAAGACATAGAAAACGCCACGCAGCCGCCACTCAGCTGACACGCAGCAGAAACGCCACGCTCACGCAACGCAGCCAGTGTGCCGGAGCCCTAACTGACTAACTAACACATTATATAACTTATTCAACAAAACAATACTTGTTATGTTTAGTTATAGCAGGCCCCCCTGGAAGCGCGCTGGGCTTTGAAGTCAATTGAACATAGCAGCCAAACAGTGGCACTACAACTTCTGTGTCCGTCACGTGATGCCCGCTGGCCCAAAAAGACATTTCCCCACAGACTTACATGGCAAAAAGACATGTCTGTAAATCAGTGGAGACATTTTTTTTTTTAATGTCATGCGCCAATGAACGGGTCTCCGCCTCCTCACCTCCCCTTCTCTCTCCACAGTAAGGGAAATCCTTTTGATTGATGATTCTGGGGACCTCCCTCCCTCCTTTACACAACTGGTGAGGCACTAATTAAGATAAAAAAATAATCATTTTGATTGTTCCTGCCAACCATTTTGTATTGTGTGGGGTGTAATGAGTTATTGAGGCTGTAATAATCAATGTTATTAACTGGGATATGTCTGTGACTGAGGATCTGTGTGCCTGGAGGGTTTAAAAAGTACACTCAGGCGGCAGCTTGTTAGGTCCACCGAGCTAAAGACTACTGCAGTCCTGCAACAAATCCTCCTTCGTGTAGGTTTAAAATCAATGGCGTTGGTTTGGTTTCAACATTGGTTAAATCCAGGGGGGGGTGTCTGGGGGTCCCACAGAAAATTTGGAGCGTCAAAGGCTTAATTTCCTGCATTCTGGTGAATGTAATTTAATGTAAATTGATATTGAATCTAATTGTATTCTTCTCCTGTATTGTTCAAAACTTTCTACATATCCGAAACACCACACGTGTTTCGGGATGTTGTTTTTAGGAATCATGTACATTCTTGTTAAAGCAAATCCTCCCGCTGATATGCCATTTTGTGCTACCGGAGTAGCAACCATCTTACTTATTGCCTTTTCAAAAGAAAAAAAAGGAGCAGGGAAGGTAGTGAGTAGGGAGGTTTTTGTGAGGATAAGGGGAGGAAGGAATGGCAATCCACAGAGCTTCTTTAATCATCATCACGGGCGACTGACAGTCCCGGCCAGACAGCCAAACCAAAAAGCCCATCTGCTCCTCGTATCCCTCAACAATGAGCTGTAATCTGAATAAATGGGCCTCGTTCTCGGCTCTACGCCTGTAATGGCTTCACTCATCACACGGAGCGCGGCGCTAGGGATGAAGATGAAGAGGGAGAAACGTGGACGATAAGGGTTTTTCGAAGAAGATTTAGTGAGCGTCCATGCGTTTAAAGTTGGTGTCCAAATTTCCAACTTGAATGCGTTTGTGCTTTGTTTTAGTTGACTTTCAATGACAGAAACGTATTAACGTCTTTCTTGTCATTCTGGGAGTATTGCTATCTTGAGGCAGCGGGAAGTGATCGCGCCATTGACCAACAAAAACCTGGTCTAAAGTCAATAACGCAGCATTTCATTGTTATTTTAACAGAGCATTAGTAAAATGCTCCTAGGCTCGTGCACAGCGCGCACACACTATGCTTGTTACACACACAGGGACACACAGCAGCACACACACACACACACACACACACACACACACACACATGCAGAAGATTACAAATAAAAGAGCTATTATCCATCATGATAGCAATGCTCCAAGGTCCAAACGCGCCTGGCTTTTAAAGGGAATGTGAGATGATCTCTGATTGGTTTACGCCCAAAACACACCTCTGATTAATGAAGACACTAAGTACAACCCTTTAGGACCAGGCGCCCGGCGCACGGACCATTTTTTCTGCTGTCAAACTAGAAAAAGTGGATTTGGACACGCCCTGAACACACCTGCACCAGGCGCTTCACGCTGTACGCTTAGATTGTTAAATAGGGACATTAATGTGTTAGTACTTTGTTTTAGTTGACTTTCAATGAAACTTATTAACGTCTTTCCTTTCTTTTCTTTTTCTTCACTCCCTTTGTTTGTGTCACTAAATATGTCAGCAACTCGTGCTATGTATTGTTGGTCTTATTTATCGACACGTTAGGCTATTTAGCAATGCTATCATTATGAATGTGAGTGGAAGTGTGAATGTTCTAGGATTAAATACACTGAATAAAATTATAACTTTGTTTATGCTCCCATTTTTCACGAGCTGAACTCAAAGATCTAAGATCTTTTTCTACGTACACAAAAGGCCTATTTCTATCAAATATTGTTCACCAATCTGTCTAAATCTGTGTCAGTGAGCACTTCTCCTTTGCCGAGATAATCCCTCCACCTCACAGGTGTGACTTATCAAGATGCTGATTAGACAGCATGATTATTGCACAGGTGTGGCTTAGGCTGGCCACGATAAAAGGCCCCTCTAAAATGTGCAGTTTTACTGAATGCTGGGTCCGAAAACCAGTAAGTATCTGGTGTGACCACCATGCTGTCTAATCAGCATCTTGATATGCCACACCTGTCAGGTGGATGGATTATCTCGGCAAAGGAGAAGTGCTCACTGACACAGATTTAGACAGATTTGTGAACAATATTTGAGAGAAATAGGTCTTTTGTGTAGATAGAAATTTTGTTCAGCGTATATACTGTATTTAGAAGGGCTGAATGGGTTTTACCGAGGAACATCCATGATGAGAAACGTAGATAAGGACTAAACGGATCAGGGAATATGGAATGACAGGAATGAGAGAGGATTAGTGTCCACAGAAAAACAACAGGATACAGGTACAGGTACAGGATCGATAATGTTGTGTGATTAAGTCCAGAGAAGGGGTTTGTCTTTTGTTTTAATGTGCGGCTCAACAAACCAAGTCTGGGACAATTAAGTTAGAAAGGAAAACCGAGAGAAGCCAGATGGCGTTGAGACTTCTTTGTACCATCACGACTTCACTACACAATAGAAAGCTGACAAAAACCATTGCATTCTGGCAAGACTCAGCACGCATTTGCTTTGAAAAAGTGTCAGGTGCCACTTCAAGTTACTTTTAGCCTTACATAAAACATGGCGAAAACATCAATTTTCCCCCAAATTATGGGCCAAAAAACATTCCTGAAGGAATACACATGGAGACGCAGTTGCTGAACCATTACATCTCTTTGTGAAAATAGTTGTTCAGGGGTTTTCGGGGAGTTTTGAGAGGTTCACAGTTCACTGATTTGTTTGGCTTCAAGCTGCTGGCTTGAATTGCAAATCTGGAGCGGTTGTTGGTGGCCACTGACTGTTCACAGCTAACAACACGAGTATAGTTTATATTTCATGTTACTTCCAGGTGACTTTGCAGAGAACATTTTCATATGAATTGATAGGAGTCATTTACAGGGGATGGGGGGCATTGCATCTGCCCCTATAATCAAAACTGGGCTTTTTTTGTAGCTTTTAAAGGTCCCATGGCATGAAAGTTTCACTTTATGAGGTTTTTTAACATTAATATGAGTTCCCCCAGCCTGCCTATGGTCCCCCAGTGGCTAGAAATGGTGATAGGTGTAAACCGAGCCCTGGGTATCCTGCTCTGTCTTTGAGAAAATGAAAGCTCAGATGGACCAATCAGGAATCTTGCTTGTTATGAGGTCATAACAAGCAAGGTTACCTCCCCTTTCTCTGCTTTGCCCGCCCAGAGAATTTGGCCAACCCGCCAGAGAGAGAGAGACATCATGGCACACAGCCCAGAGCAAAGTGGCAGTTGGTCAAGGCCACACCCCACCCTCCACCTTGCCCCCCTCTCCTCCTCAATAGCTACAGACACAGAAATGGCACATCCTAAGGAAAGCTCATTGTGGGACTGGCTCTAGTGGCTGGAATTCTGCACCAAGGCTGAATTTCGGGAAAGAGACTTCAGATACAGTATTAGGGGACCACTAAGGTCTATATAAAAGAGACTTCAGATACAGTATTAGGGGACCACTAAGGTCTATATAAAAGAGACTTCAGATACAGTATTAGGGGACCACTAAGGTCTATATAAAAGAGACTTCAGATACAGTATTAGGGGACCACAAAGGTCTATATAAAAGAGACTTCAGACACAGTATTAGGGGACCACTAAGGTCTATATAAAAGAGACTTCAGATACAGTATTAGGGGACCACTAAGGCCTATATAAAAGAGACTTCAGATACAGTATTAGGGGACCACTGAGGCCTATATAAAAGCATCCAAAGAGCACCATGTCATGGGACCTTTAATGTTTTTGTAGCTTTTTTTCAACGTTGTTCTTGCATTTCTTGTTTTTTTGGCGCCTTAACAGAGTTATTTTTGGACAATTTGTTTCAACTTTTTTTCACCTTTTATATATAAAAAAAAATAAAATAAATGGGGGGAAAAAACTAAGTAGTTTTTGGGCAATTTATTCAACGTTTTTGATGCCTTTTTTTTTTGTGAAATGACCCCTGGTCATCAAAAATAAGCTAATCTCAATCTGAGGTCTGAAATGAAACCAATGTCCCAAATTCAAATCAAAACAGTGTCAGCGGAGACGGTATATGACCCATAATCACAAGTCAAACCACAGTTCATGCACCACTCTACCAACCGAGCACAGACACGCCTGCACAGATACTTCCAAAAGAGAGAAACAAGACGGCAGGAGACGTCTTGCTGTAGAGACCACTCCCGTGCCGAGAGAGAGTGATAGAAGAACAAATGTGTAAAAAAGTGTAAATGCATTCAGTGCGGCTTCCACTAATTGGTGCGTGGTGCGTTGGGATCACGCAGCTCAGTGTGACTTTGCCACAGCAGAAGAGAGAGAACATTAATTTTTTTCCACCACTTAAAAACTCAATCATCTAAAAGGCTAATCCCAATTCCCTTTCAAGTGAACACTTCAGTCGCATTAAATAATTAAATAAAAACAATAAAAAGGCCCATTTAAAAGCTACAATCTGCTGTTTAAACTGTACTATGATGGACATAATTAAACATGTATCTGTAGAGGCCACCACTGGCAGAGAGTTAAAGTGCCCATATTATGAAAAAAAAAATCCCTTTTTCTGGGATTTGGGGTGTTATTTTGTGTCTCTGGTGCTTCCACACTCATAAAAACTTGGAAAAAAATCCATCCATGGTGTTCTGAGTGAGATATGGTTTCTGAATGTGTCCTGCCTTCAGTCTCCGGGTGAGCTGGTCAAAATCTGCACCGCTTTCTACATCACTAGCCGAAACATTTGGTGTGTGCCAAACCACTTTAGCTAATACCACATCAGCTAGCTGTTTCTCCAACTTCAGTCAGTAACAAGGCAGGATTAGCCGGGAGACTTCTTCTAAACGAGGACACACTTGACACTTTGTGTGGAATACCTGCAGAACAGGGACATGGAAGTAGTTCTATACAATTTATTTTGTAGATTAGGGTGAACTCGTGTGTTGTAGCAGTGTTTTGCCATTGAGAAAGAGGTGGCTAACCGCTAGCAGCCCTAGCTTCATGCTAGTAGGCCTTACCTAGCTACTGAGCATGTGCGACTCCCAACAAAGATGGAACAGAAGTGGGATGTCTCCCTCTGTAGCTAAAACAGAGAGCTCAACACACAGGGTGAAAATAGGAGCTGAAGCAATGTGCAGTACAACAAAATATGGTAATTTTAAACCATGTAAACCTATTCTGGTACAACCTCAAAATACAATTATGAACCTGAAAATGAGCATAATATGAGGTCTTTAAGTGTTTTGACTGTTGGAAAAGCTCATATTTTAGGGAGTTTTCACAGCTATAGTTTGTCCTTGTGACTTTTCCAAGCTCCAATTTTGATAAAAATCCACACAGCTAATACTCTTTCAGAATCACACATTTCATATTACTTTTACTCCCCTTAGCCACTGACTTGTCTTAGATCCTCCAAACCCAGTGCTCTTCTGTTCCCTTTCCAGGCTGTGTTATTACATTTTATCAGATATGAAGTTGTGGTCCTCGAGGGTCCGGTCCATTTGTTTGCCTCCTGCAGTCACAGACGAGCTGTCGGCTCCACAAGGCGGTGTTTTTCTGAGGGAGTCCCCGCTGGTTCGAGGCAGATCAGAGGTTTAATCTCAGCTCTCATCAGTCCGCCTGACACTTGGTCATATCAGAGCTGGAGGGCATCCGATTTCAGAGCACAGCGTCCATTAAATCTGTCCAAAGACTGCTGGGTTTATTCACACGGACTGTCGTCCTCTCCCTCTGCACTCTTTTTAAAAAAGGGAAAGAAATCCCTAAAAACACACCAATGCAAAGCAGCAGCTGTTGGTGTTCCGCTTTGTATTTGTGTCTCCATTTACTCGTTTATTCGTTGTGTAGTTTAGTTTACGTTCCACTTCCAGGATTGCTCCGGACTAAAACTACTTTTGAACGTAGACGTTCCACCAAAACAAGTTCCTTCCAGAGGCACCCTGGCTCCATCCAAGACGATTGTGATTGGTTTAAAGAAATGCCAATAAACCAGAGCACGTTGTACTCCCATCCAGGAATGCTGTGTGGACTAGCCAGACCATCCTTTGCAGCGCTGTGGAGGAAGGTCTGGCAATGCGAGACCATACTTTGTGTGTTGATAAAAACTAGGAGATGTTCAGATCGTAAAAGCCTGCGATATTGCCTAAAATGGTGGCATCGTAATGCCGTCTGTGTTGTGTACCCATCGGGCCTTTGTGGGTTGGCCCAGGCTTCTTACTCCCATAGCTCTGTCAGGTCCATTAAAGTCAAGAACAACACAGACAATAAAAATGCTTTACAAAATTGTATTGAATAAATTACCGATTCAATTTGGCGGTATGGCTTCTGTTCAGAGGAGTCCCCTGACCTTTCATGAGCACCATGAAAGAGCAGTGAATCAGGGGACAGCAGCAGCAGCATATGGGGACGCTCACACAGTTTAAGACTGGGAGAGCTAAACTATTCCCCCATATGAACAGTGCAGCAACGATGACATAGAAGCAAACGCCACGTTATACACAACAAGGTGCACTGTCAAAAATAAAGGTACGGTTGAGGTCCATTTATGTTCTCTGGAGGTACAACTGCTGGTGATGTACCTCCAAAGGGTCATAGTTGATCCATAAGGTACAAATTTGTACTTTTTCTAGGTTGAAAGGGTACAAACGTGAGAAAGGGTCCATGTCTGTACCATTTTTCGAACACGGGGTACGATAAGAAAGATGTCAGCGTGTGACCCATGCTGTGACCAAAATTATGTTGGGGAATGGGATGGCTAGTGCCTCAGGGCTGTCACGGAAATTATGAATTTCTGAAATTCATAGTCCTGGAGCATTTAGGTCCATTATTGTCCCTAGGGGTACACATTTGCTCCCCAAACTGTAAGAGAACAAGTATGTACCCTTGTAAAGGGGTACAATTGGTGTACCTTTGAGGGTACTGCCCCAGTGACGAGCTATTGGAGCCCTTAAGGTACAAATTTTGCACATTATTTCTGACAGTGTGGAGCAGGGGAGGAGGTGGGTAGCATAGATGTGAGCAGCAAGCAGTTAGGAGCAAACTAAAGCGACTGTAAGTAGGGCGCCCTGTTTGGGTGTAGCCATTTAGCAGCGAGGGGAGTGACCAATGGCCAATAGCGGTTAGCAGCGTCTTGACTACTTGGCCTGTCAGAACTGACGCTGACGCTCAATTTTTGGTTAAATCACAGTTAGTTCATTTGCAAAAAAAATGTACTTTCCCTAGATCTTGTGTTTGGCGTTCTTCAACATGTTGATGGTCACAGTTCATAAGAAGAGGAGCTTTACTAGTTTTCATTTTAAATCTCAGATGCTTTTCTGTTTGATTTCATTCATTTCCGTATTGTTGTTTTACAGTCAAATGCAAAGCTGTGAACATATTCAATCATCAATTCAAGGCTTGGGAAAGAAGTGGTTTTGCAAAAAAAGTTCTTAGGAAGACTGTGTGTGCATTTCTTTATGCATACATACAGTGTATGTATCAGTGTGTGCGAAGTCCTCTCAGTTTGTTTGTTGTGGCCAGAAAGCGGAGTTTGTTCTGAACATTTTGATATGAAACACATGGGTATAAATATATAGGCAAATACACTTCAAAAGGTGAACTTAAGAAGGTGTGTTAAAGTGGAGAGAATGCCCTTAGAGAACTCAATTGCGTTGACACCAACAGTGGAGTCTGATAAAAGACAATGTCCGTTATTCTGCTTATTGAAATTCATTCTGTGTCTGCAACAATCGGTCAACTGCAGTAAATAACCCGCCTGGAAACAGCAACATTATGAAGAGAGCAAACAAATTACCCTCTGCACACAGCACCCAATAAAGGAAACATTAAGAGTGCAACGTCCTAACACAGAGGCTGAAGCATTGTGTGTGTTTGGTTAACAGGGCAGAGCTTTGCTGTGATATGGAAGCTATGAAACGTGAGCAGGCAGCTCACACGCTAACAGCTGTTCAGCCTGTGCTCATCACACGGAAGGTGAAGGCAGCTGTGTTTTGCCCGGCAATCTTACTGCACATTGCAACGTATGTAACATGTATGGTATGTATGGTATGTATTGTTTTATTGCAACTCACAGACATGAAGGGCCCTATTTTAACGATCTAAGCACACGGTGTGAAGCGCCTGCTGCAGGTGTGTTTAGGGCGTGTCCAAATCCACTTTTGCTAGTTTGATGGTGGAACAAAGGGTCCATGCGCCGGGCGCCTGGTTCTAAAAAGGTTGTACTTAGTGTCTTTATAATCAGAGGTGTGTTTTGGGCGTAATATGCAATCAACCAATCAGAGATCATCTCCCATTCCCTTTAAAAGCCAGGCGCGTTTTGACCTTGGAGCATTGCTGTTATGATGGAGGATTTGCACCCTAATATTTTTATTTGTAATCTTCTGCGTGTGTGTGTGTGTGTGTGTGTGTGTGCTGCTGTGTGTCCCTGTGTGTGTAACAAGCATAGTGTGCACGAGCTGTGCACGAGCCTAGGAGCATTTTACTAATGCTCTGTTAAAATAACAATGAAATGCTGAGTTACTGACTTTAGACCAGGTTTTTGTTGGTCAATGGTGAGATCACTTCGCGCTGACGCAAGATAGCAATACTCCCAGAATGCACCTGAACACACCTCCCTGTAAGACCAGCACGCCCAGAATGCACCTGAACACACCTCCCTGTAAGACCAGCACACCCAGAATGCACCTGAACACACCTCCCTGTAAGACCAGCACGCCCAGAATGCACCTGAACACACCTCCCTGTAGGAGCAGCACACCCAGAATGCACCTGAACACACCTCTCTGTAAGACCAGCACACCCAGAATGCACCTGAACACACCTCCCTGTAAGACCAGCACGCCCAGAATGCACCTGAACTCACCTCCCTGTAAGACCAGCACGCCCAGAATGCACCTGAACACACCTCCCTGTAAGACCAGCACGCCCAGAATGCACCTGAACACACCTCCCTGTAAGACCAGCCCGAGGACTGACATGTAGATCTAGACCAGTACATCTCATATGACTTTATGACAGATATTGGTATCGGCATATACTGTATGTCGGCTGACAGCAAACAAGGAACTGCAGTGGAAATGCCAAAGATATCTTGGAGATTATTTAAAAAGAGAGGATTTTTAAAAATGCCTTGCTCATGCAATTCTTTAAGAATCAGATTTAACCTGTTCAAATCCACCTTTTGCTTGATTTTCATCTACTTCCCTTTCCCAAAAGGAAAAGCTTAAGACAGAAGAACTGCAAGGCCAAAATGCATGTATGAGGCTTCATTTGAAACCTAAACGCTTCTAGTTTCTGAAAATGTGCTTGATTAGCATGTGATTAAAACAGAACATACACTACAGCAGCTCAAACATGGTTCAAAATAGTTATTTTGGTCCAGTCTAAAAAAAAAAACTTAATTTTTACTATACAGTATATTATACATACTACATGAATAATCTTTATTATGATTTTTTTTCCATTATCGAGCAGCCCTAATGTGAAGACAGTTTTCTGATTGTCTTCCAAACAGAATGGCTTCACGATGCATTTACAACGGAGCATTTATGTCCATCTTCACAGTCCGAGGATGGGTCGCTGAAAAAGAAAAGTCCTCTGCAGCCTCACTGTTGTCCTTTGGTGCCCCGGGTTCATTCTCACAGGATTCAGATGCTGGCCCACAGTTACTGGTGCATCACTCTAACTGACTTTGGATTAGAGTATCAGAGAGGCTAAATGCCTCCATCTGTCTATATCCGTATATTGTAATTGCCACCATCTTGTATTGATCACTCTCAAAAATCCATTGAGCCTAATGTGATTTCATTAAGATACAGTCCAGAGTAAGCTATTGCAAACAAATACAGGGGAGTTGATGTCTAAAGTTTTGCTACAATATCCGGTCATGGAAACCTTTTCAAGGCCAGAAAACTATTAAATCATTTAGGTGACCTGCAGCCATTCTTAAAGCTTTTTCAATTACTTCTCTACATGCATTCCAACATCAGGTGAATGTATGGCTACATTTACATAGCTACGCTTTGGTCATTCCCCCTGCTCTGGCGTTTCCCCCTCTCATTCCCCCTGCTCTGGCGTTTTCCCACTTACTATTTGAACGATAGTTTACATGTTGAGTCTGTAGTGCAGAGGAGGAGATTTCGGACGCTACTCTTGTCACATGACCAATTAATGTTTCCATGGTGACTATGCAAAATTCTGATAACATGGAACCAGCCCTGGAATTATGTTTTTTTTAAAGTGGCAGACTGAGCCTATAGAAAATGTGTATTGTATTCGGATATACAGTTTGTTTAGAATGTAAACAAGTGAAATTAATAATGAATGTGACGTTTCATTTAGCAGAATTACATCGTATTGTTCTATCCTATCCAATATTCTCTAAATTTCTGAGCAGATTTTCTATGGTGTATTCTGATAAAATGTCAAAAGACAAAATCCCTTTCAGCAGGCAGCAGCTGAATGAACGCACAACGACCTCAAGTTTTCATTTCCCAGACACCCAGCTCCCTCGATCACTTACCGTACTCGATGTCGTAGAAGATGATGAACTTCTGCCAGCGCAGCTCCTCCACCAGAGTCAGCATGACGTCGTTGAGGCGGACGGGCGGCCGGGCGGACAGGGTGTAGCGCTGCCCACCGGGGCTCGGGTTCAAATGGCAGGCGGTGCGCGGTGAGCCCTCGCTGTTCCTCTGGATGTACAGGTGAGGGATGTGCATGGCGTCCGTCAGGGACTGCAGCGCACTGGCCGACGCGCAGCCCGTCGAGGTAACCAACGCCAGAATGCCCTGGTTCATCAGCTCGCACGCTGGAGGACGAGAAAGGGAGATAAAAGGTTAATTTGGTAGCTAAAGTGATACGTAATAAACATAGACAGTATATAAGAATGGACCACCAGATCCCGTGTCTCTGTACGAGACCAGTGAAGGATATCAGAAGTCTCTTTCCCGGTGCTGGCTGAGCGTTACTGAGCAGCCTCCAACTGAGCTTGAAGACGTAGATGTGACGTGAGCAACCTGTCTGAAAGTGTGAAGTCTTCTGGTAGCTGTGCCGAGAGAAATCTCAATCATTCCCAATCTTACAGAGACGGAGAGCGTAGGTATATGTAAGGAGATAACATAGGCACAGGCTAATTACTGATCACTAACATGCTAGTTAACATTAGTAATTAAACCTAAACAGCTAATGGAAGTCCAAACTGCCTGCGAGCTTCTCCTGTACTATACGGTAATTCCTCTACTGTGTGACACAAACGTTTTTACAAACCTATTTTTATAAAAGCGTCTGCTACGGAGCCATAACGTGAGCTACAAGGTAATGGAGCCTTTTATACATTGTTGTGTTTCTTTAGAAATAAACAATGGACAAATAGAGTCTTTAAACGCTTCAGATGTAAAGTTATTCGCTGTCAAAGTGACGTCAAAATGAATGGGAGTCAATGGGATGCTAACGGGAGGTGATCGTTTGGTAGCATCAAAATGGCGCCATAGGAGGTTCGAGTTCTGAATCAAAGCTTACCCCCCTTGGTAATAAATCATGTGGACAAAGCGATGCACATTTTTTTTCAAAGACAACTGAAACAGCAACTACTATCAACATGATAGCTGTACATTTTCATAAAATGCATTCAGATACATGTCAGTGCACCCAAGAAGAAGACCAATGTTCCCACAGCCCTATGTTCCCACAGCCCTATGATGCCCTATGGTCCCACAGCCCTATGGTCCCACAGCCCTATGGTCCCACAGCCCTATGTTCCCACAGCCCTATGGTCCCACAGCCCTATGTTCCCACAGCCCTATGGTCCCACAGCCCTATGGTCCCACAGCCCTATGGTCCCACATCCAGAGAGGTTTTGATTAAACTAATAAGTATTACATAAAAATATGCATTTTCTACTTTTGTATTTATTTTTCTATATGAAGTTATAGACTACCTTTATTATTAAAATCAAGTATTTTTCTTTAATATCTCAACTCATGTTCGGTCTTTGAGCCACCTTAATATTTTTCTTTTGAAGCAGGCCAAGATCAGAAGTGATTTCTTTCTTTTTTCTTTCTCTTTTTCTTATTTCTTTGTTTTACTCACCAAAAACCTGGGCATGGTGACCAGGGTTAAAAGGCTAGTCTTGGTTTTGTTTGTTGTTTTGTCTTGTCTTTGTGTGTATGAATTTGTTAAGTATTTTGTTGTTTTTTGTGTGTTTTATTGTTATTGTTTTTTTAGTAATTTCGAGTCCTACAAATTACTTCCTTTGACCTTTTCTGTTTCATTATGTTTGATCAGTGGTTTTATTTTCTTAAACTTTAAATATCAAACTGGATGGTGATAAAGGTCTGAAAATAATTCATTTAAACATAAGAAGTCTACCTAAAATTGACATGCTTAGAGCATGGGTAGAACAGTATAAACCTGCTATTGTTACTTTGTCTGAAACCTGGCTTACTAACAAAATATCTAATAACGAAATTGAACTTGCTGATTATGTTTTATATAGGGTTGATAGAGGTGCAAGAGGAGGCGGTGTATCTACATATCTGTCTTCTAATTTGGTCTCAGAGTTAATTATTCCAGATATTGAACCTCTGCATTTTGAGTGCATTTTTGTAAAAATAACTCTGCATGCGAATAAGTATATAACTATTGGAAATATATATCGACCTCCATCTGCACCTGCTGAAACTATAAATTATATGATTTCTACTATTAATTCTATTAAATTCATAAACGAAATTATACTATTAGGTGATTTTAACAAAAATTGGCTTGATAAATCTGCTGCTAAAGATAAGAACAGTTTTGGAAATCTGAATTTAACCCAGTTAATCAGTGAACCTACCCGTGTTACACCAACGTGTCAGTCTCTGCTTGATTGGATACTAGTCTCTCATCCAAATAGATTCCTAAAATCAGGAATTATGTCTGACTGTTTTAGCGATCATGCAATTGTGTACTGTATATGGAAAATTAAACTGCTTAAATTACCTCCTAAACTAATTAATATTAGACAATACAATAAACTAAATTTAGATTATTTTATTAATGATATAATTTCAATCAACTGGGATAGGTATCAGTTAATTCCAAATGTTCAAGATGCGTGGATTTTTTATTTTCTGAATTGAATACAGTTATTGACAAACATGCTCCTCTGAAAACTATTAAAGTAAAAGGTAGGCCACTCTCCCCTGGATAAGTGCTGATTTAATTAGACTTTTCAGGCAGAGAGATGCTGCCTGGGCCATATTTCATAAGTCTAAGAACCCTGCTGATTGGGATGATTATAGGAGGTTACCAAATTTAAGTAAAACTATGACTAGAAATGCCAAATCTAACTATTATAAAGAATCTCTTATGGAAGACTTCAAAAATCCTAAACAATTTTGGTCCAAGATAAAATCAATAACTAATGCATCTGTTAAATCTGTACCTAAGCAAATTAAAGTTAATAATTAAACTTACAAGAACCTCTTTTAATGGCCCAAGCCTTTAATACTCACTTTTCATCAGTCTCTTCTATATTTCCTGAATCATCTATTTGCGGTAATTTACAACCTAATAAATCACTGACTATTAACAGTATATTTTCTTTTTATCACACCTGTTGAGGTACAGAATGTTATTAATGATCTTAAAATGAGTACTGGTTCTGGGTTGGATGGTATCGAAGATAGATTCTTAAAATTATCATCTCATGTACTTATGTATCCTTTATGTGATCTTTTTAATATGTCTTTGTCTACCTATGAATTACCCAATATCTGGAAATGTTCACGTATTATTCCTTTACATAAAGGAGGCGAGGTACTATATTTGAACAACTATAGACCAATTTCTATTATCAGCTCTGTTGTTAAAGTGTTCGAAAAATTTATTTATAATCAATTGTCATGTTATCTTAATGAAAACAATATCCTTTCACCTTTTCAGTCTGGTTTTCGTTCTAATCACTCTACAACTACTGCACTGCTAAAACTAACCAACGATATTCTTACCGCCTCGGACAATTTGGAACTAACTGGTGCTATTTTCATTGATTTGACAAAGGCTTTTGATTTGGTCAGTCATTACATTCTTTTAGATAAACTTTACGCTATTGGCCTTTCACGCACTGCGTTACTTTGGTTTAACTCATATCTGCACAATAGAAAAAAATGTGTTGTTATTAATGGAATCAAATCTGACACTCTAACTCAGCAGTGTGGTGTGCCTCAAGGATCAATACTTGGTCCACTTCTTTTTTCCATATTTATTAATGATCTTCCTTCTATCTGTAAGTGTTCTATTCAGCTTTATGCTGATGATACGGTTATATACACTTCACATACAAGTTTAGTACAGATTGAAACAGATTTACAGTCTGATTTTAATAACTTACAAAACTGGCTTGCAGTTAATAAGTTACTTCTCAATAAAACCAAAACACATACTATGATTTTTGGCACTCGACAGAACATTAAACTTAAATACAATTCACATTTATTTCATATTTCTTGTCTTGATGGCATTACATTGCAGAAAGTTGACCATATTAAATACCTGGGCTTATACTTTGACTCTGAACTTTCTTTTAATTATCATATTAATCATATTGTACATAAATTGAATTATAGTCTTAGTCTTCTTTTCCGTTCAAGAAACTGTTTTCCATTTAAGGTCAGAAAAAGAATTGCCCTTCAACTTATATTGCCAATAATGGATTATGCTGATTCAGTGTACTGCATTGCTTCTAATTCCTCTCTTACTCCTCTTACTAGAGTGTATAATAGATTGTGTAGATTTATTCTTAACTGTGCATTTACAACTCATCACTGTATAATGTATGAACTTCTTGATTTGCCCACACCATTTATAAGAAGAAAGATTCATTGGTTGCACTTTGTCTTTAAGTGTGTTCATTTCAATTATCCTATTTATCTAAAACAGTTTTTGGTTCCTTTTTCCTCCACTCATCATTTAAGACATACTGTACAGCTTTTCTTTTCAGTACCTCATGTTTCTAAGTCTAGATCAAAAAATGCTTTTATGTTTAAAGCACCTTCTGATTGGAATAACTTACCAGTAAATATTCGCTCCATTTCAACTTTCAGACTGTTCAAACATGCCTTGGCAATCCATTTTCATACTAACTGTACATGTAGACTTTAATTCTCTCCAGTTGTATCTCATTCTTCACTTTTCTTTTCTTATTGAACCACTTAATTTCACTTTTCCAACAGTAACGTTTGGCTATATGTTGATGTATCATTATTCCCTGTTATTTATTATATTGTAATTGTAGGCTCTGTGTGTGTTTTTTGTTTTGTGTTTTGTTTATTATGTTTGTATGTCTGTAGTGTTTATTGTTGTATTTTGTTCAGGACCCCCTCGAAAACGAGATGGCACATCTCAAGGGGTTATCCTAATAAAAGAATTTCAAGATAAAGTTAAATGACAATCAATACAACAGCATTGGTCCTCGCCAGCATCAGGAGCCATAACCAATCATTATCCAGTGTCTGTTTCCAAGAAGCAGGCCCAACATAGCCATTAGCCTGCTAATCCACATTGCTCAGTAACGTTACTGTAACGTTTCTGATATTAAAGGCCGTATTCTCAAAATGTTTTTTTTCTCCCACTCTGAGCCTGAAATCTCCACTTTAGCAGCACGTACACACACAAAACTTTCCAGATGTATTCCTATGTATATTTGTAAGGTTTTTACAGAGGAGTTTGTTCATATATCATTCAGAGTCTGATTTATACAACATTTTATACCTAAAAACGGGGCGAAAATTGAGTTTTTTTATGGCTGTTGACAGTATTTTCTGATTAATGGAGTGATAAAAAGAGATATCCAAAATCCCCTCTGTAAAAAGCTTTGACTCTAATATGTCAACAAAATAAATCAAGAATTTTGAATCTAGCTTCATCCAATGTTCAGATTTCTCTTGTGGAAGTATATGCAAATTAGCGCATATTTAATAAGATAATTTAAACATAAATATTCTAAAAACCATTCTAATACAAAAAATATTTGTCTTAATGTCAGTAATCTGGGGAAGTTTCATGCTGATATCTATTAGTAAAAATCTTTTTCCTATTCACCTGGGGAGTCTCTCCTTAACAGGTTGACAAGACCACTGTCAACTCAAATATTACACAAAGTCACAACCAGCACACTAGAGAGGCTCCGATACTGATATATGACACACTGGTATCGGATTGGTACTCGGTATCAGTCGATACGCAACTTCAGGTATCGGAATCGGTATCGGGAAGCAAAAAATGGTATCGGGCCATCTCTACAGCACACGCAAAGATTCAATCAATCATACCAGCAAAGATTCTTTTCAAAATATAACAGCAGTCATCACTGGTAGCTTCCAAATGTTCCCCCTGCAAACGGAGTAATCACTATACCTGCAGTTTCATGATGCTTTTCCTCACCTGTGTTCTCAATGACAGCTACTGTACGTTTTAAGGAAGGTCTTAATCCTCCTGTTTGTCCTCAGGTCCAATTTGACCCGTTTACAAAAACTTTCTATATCAGAAGTATGACAAAAGAACGTTGAAAAAAAGTGACAAATGTGCAGAAAAAAAAAAATCAATAAACATTTTCGAATCGGAAAAAGTGACAAAAAAAACATCCAAAACATCGCCAAAGTTGACAAAAACTTGATTTAAAAAAAGGGACAAAAAAATTGGAAAAAACGGCAAAAAAATACATCAGAAAAAGCAAAAAAATACATAATAAAAAAAAAACGGCAAAAAAATTTGAAACAATGTATGTATAATTTTTTTTGAATAAAATCGAAAAAAACGTAGAGAAAAGTGTAGAAAAAGAACAACAAAATGTGGAAATTTCGACCCAGTTCCTTGACCTTTTTGCTACTCCAGTCACTCAGTATATCTCAGCCTGCTCCTCTCTCAGGCCTTCCTTCCCCAGCATGCTTCCATGGCACTGCAAGCTGCCCAAAACACACAAGCTGCCATGTTCTTTTTCTTTTTCTACTTCTTTGGACTTTTACGGCAGCCGCCATCTGTATGGTTGCACTGCTGCCCCCTTCTGGAACTATTCTTTTACTCTGCCACCCTTTTTTAGTGAGTTTTATTTACAGTGACCTTCCAAACTGATCCCATAAATGACAAGTAATATACTCTAAAAACCCTCCCTCTATGTCAAATCTACATCTTCAGCTGATATGTGAGTGTGAGAGGCTGCTAGCCATCTTCCAGTTCCTTCTTGCTTTAAGCTGCCCGACATTATGCCCGCTCAAAAACATCTGCGGTCTTCACCTTTGGGAACAAAATCCAAGCTTGACTTATTTCCACTCCAACGCTTTGCTCTGTTTTCAGGTATATTGTTTCACACTATCGATTGCTTTCATTGTGGATTAATCTGTGGATTATTTTCTGGATGAATGGATGAGTTGTTTTGGTCTCTAAAAATGTCAGAAAATAGTGAAAAATGTGGATCAGTGTTTCCCAAAATAGCCCAAGATGACATCCTCAAATGTCTTGTTTTGTCCCCAACTCAAAGATATTCAGTTTCCTGTCCCAGAGGAGAGAAGACACTAAAACAATATTCACATCTAACAAGCTGGAATCAGAGAATTTCTCAAACCGATTAATTGATTATCAAAATAGTTGCTGTTAAATTTAATAGTTGACAACTTATCGAGGAATCGATATATGTCTACGCCGTATACAGCGGACGTAAACATACACTCCACTTCTCGCGAGAGGAACGTGTTATCGCGAGAAGAAAGCTACGGTTGAGTTTAGGAAACGTGACAGGCGTGGACCCGATCCCCGGTCTCCTGGGTGAAAGTCCTGTCTTTGACCCATCCTCCACCACGACCAACCTCCCTACGAGGTGATTCGCCCTTTCATACTACTCACTATGGGATCAATTCACACGCAATCGCAAGGTAATGTAAGTCAACGGAGGCCAAACAGCGTTGATAAAAACGCTAAAAAGCGAGTATGTGTCTTGATAACACGCCAATAATGGCGTACGAATTGGCGTGCCATACATACACCACTTCATGACCTCAGTCTGTTTCACACCTCGGCAGAATGAGAAGACAGGAAGGAACTGTGTGTGCTCCTCACTTATCTACTTTGCGGAGATGAAAGCATATCACAGCTTGTAGCTAACATTGATCTTTTCCTTCATACACTTTACCCACTTACACCGCGTCTAGCAGCTTCATCTTGGCTCTGAATCACCTTTACAAGCTTTTTTTTCTCCCCTAGTACAGGCATTATGCAACATGACCTCACACAAATTGCAACATAAACTCTTTCAACTAAAGTCTCACATCTAAAGACAATCGTGTCACATCTAACGTTAAAGACTGGGGCTCTTACAGGGTCACACACTGCAAGACTACAATATGCAAATATTGGACAATATTCTGCACTATGCACATTTATCTATTCATTACTCTGTGTCACCTCCATGTACAAAATGTCATCTCTATTCATTCACAACTTACTCATCTGTATATCTGTCCTTATTATGTCTGTTTATATAAGGTTGTTTTATTACTTTTATCATAGTTATATTCTATTCATCCATTTCCTATAGTTTATGTATATGTTTTCTTCTATGTCTAATTAATGTGTATTTGTGTTATTCTGAAGTGTGTACATTTTTCTTTTGAGCTGCTGTAGCACAGGAATTTCCCCAGTGTGGGATTATTATTATTATTAGTCTATCTTTTCTTATCTTATCTTACAACTAGATTCGTTTTATCAACACTGCATTTCCGCCCGAGCGTTCTTAATGCTTTCTCTCATGAAAGCCACTTTCCTACACCAATTAGATGTCAATGATGTATGTAAATGTCCATGTGCATAGTGCATATGAAAATTCACACGTACGTTTTGCATTTTAAGGTATCTATTGATGAGTTTGTGTTCTGTACTGTCTTTTATGTAAGTGTTGAGTCATTGTATTTAAAAAAGGGTCCATCGAGGGATGTGCATTGCAAATTAGCTTATGCTACAAATGCTGTGGTGTGCGAATAGGTCTACGCTACATACTTGTCCCCGTACAAATAAACTGACATGTGGCACTAGAACGGGACAGTTAGGTTTAAAAAAAAAAAATAAAAGATGTGGGTGGGGTTACAACATTTAAATTGTCTCAAAGATAATGAGACAAATGTGGTGAGGGAGCTAATGAACTTGCACAGGAGCATTTAGAGTGCAATCTTGTGTTAAATTAGTAAAAGCTTTTTGCTAAAAGCCCACCAGATAAGATTGGAATCTGACTCATCGGGTCAATTTAATAAAAATAAATCAACCTATCGCTGCTGGTCCACGCACGATGGAGGTCAGGATGTGGATTTAAGTCTCTAAAGTGAGCCTGAGGGAACTCCCGATCGACCTGCTGGAAGTTTATTTTTTCAGAACGTTTTAGTGTAATTTGTCGGCCGGCCTTAGGTTTGGTCTCCACCAACTCCAGAGAGAAACATCTGGGTCTTTAGCTGCTCTATGGGACACTTACTAGCTGTCTACCTCAGTGGACATGGCTCCGTGCGTTCGCCAGCTTCTTTGAAAACAAATGCACATGACCAGAGGGAGAAGATGGGAGGGGGGGGGAGTCGCCAATGAGTTAACAGTGTTGCCAAATATGTATTCCAAAGCTGTAGGGGGAGCTCCATAGAAAAACCTACGAGCAAAAAGTGAGAAAACAGCGAATAAATTGCCAAAACTGCATAGCGCCCCTTTAATCTTGCAGGGTCACTACAACTAGATTTGTTTTATCAACACTGCATTTCAGTCAACTTCTGTCAAAAATGATGAAAAGAGGCTTAGGAGGTCTGTATTGATCTGAAACATTCATATCGGATTTAGTTTGACATTCCTGTCTCTCATGACTACTCACACATACACACATAAGTCCACACATCATCATTTTATCAATATTCTTGTGATTTACTTCATGCCTTTGTTGTTTTATGTAGCCATGTGTTTTTTTATGTTTATGTTTGTAGATTTTAGGACTCTTGTAGTTGTAATTTCTTATTATATACATCTTTTTTCTTCTTAATCTCACCTGCAAAAGCTTTTTGTTTAAGGTCAGCATTAGTCTCAGAAAAGTCTCCTCTATAACATATAGAGTGGTGGAAAGAATTGGAAAATCCTGAAATCGGGGATACCAGTTTTCCCATAGCAGCCCATGTTAAGGGGAGACTCTACAGGTGAATAGGGGGGGAAAAATTAATTAATTTAACTAACAGATATCGACATGAAACTTCCAACTTTCTGTATTACAAGTTTTCTGAACTTTAATGTTTAATTATGCAAATGAGGCATTATCTAATTAAATATGTGCTAATTTACATAAATAAAGGTGTTTCGGTATGTTATATATTCTAAAGAGGAGTTATTAAACATTTGTCTGATTTTCTGTGGCGATCTGTGGGAGATGCACCCCTTCTGTCTCACAAAATGCTTGTACTACCCCCCCACACTGAGTTTGACGTGCCCCATAAAAGCTGCCCTAAACCCAGTCCAACCTCCAAACACCCATGTTGCTCCCACCCTATAATATTCCTAAGTGCTGCCTCTAAAACCGACTCATGCGAGCTCCACTTCCTGCTGAGACAGTTCCACTCTCTGTATTTTTATATCCTCACACAGCGGCAGTATTATCCCCAGCCATGGTGCATTTAAACTCCTCTATTGAACCAGATACCGGAGCTCCAGAATCTGTCCTCTGTCCACACACTGCTGAGGCAGCGCCAGGCTCCCATCCAATCATCCGCTCCCCCTTTAAAGCAGGCACATCAAACCCTGTTTGGAGCCACACAAGTCAGAGCCAGAGGCCAAACTGCAGACACCACCGTTTAAGTTTCCCTGGAAGCCCTGAGGTCTTCATACTAATACACTGATTTTAAATATTTGCAGGATGGCACCCATTGACTTGCATCATCTCCTTTTCAAAAGAGTTACTCTTTGGGATCATCTTTAATTTTCCTCTCTCTGTGTGTTCTCTAAATCACTTTGCTTCAGGAAACAAATACAACCTTTGAGCTAGCGAGCTACACGCTGAAAATGTCAATTTTTTTGTTTAAGATTATTTTTTGGGGGCATTTTTAGGCCTTTATTTTCACAGGACAGATTAAGACATGAAAGGGGAGAGAGAGGGGGGAATGACATGCAGCAAGGGCTACAGGTCGATGTCAAACCCGCGGCCACCGCGCCAAGGAGTAAACCTCTTTATATGTGGGCCTGTTCTACCAACTGAGCTAATCCGGCCACAGAAAATGTCAAGTTTTGAAGACAGTTTGGATAGTGCAACAAGGCAGGCCTGCTTAGTTCTTTCGGGGAATGATTGTAAAGACTTACAAAGAATATTTTTAGGGCGTTTCCTCTCTAACTGGGATGTTTTGGGACTGATGGACCTTTTTCACGGCAGACATGTTGACTTGTCATAGTAGGAAAAGCACAGCTGAAATTGATAACCTTAACGATGGCTCAGTTCCATCAAGTGTCCCAGTAAGATATTTCAGTGAGTCAGCATGAATAATACCAGGACCTCTCCTAAGTGGAATGCAGCCATCAGTAATGGTTTAATACCAGGACCTCTCCTAAGTGGAATGCAGCCATCAGTAATGGTTTAATACCAGGACCTCTCCTAAGTGGAATGCAGCCATCAGTAATGGTTTAATACCAGGACCTCTCCTAAGTGGAATGCAGCCATCAGTAATGGTTTAATACCAGGGTCTCTCCTAAGTGGAATGCAGCCATCAGTAATGGTTTTAAATACACCTGTGCTTTTAAAGAAATGCAACAACCCAGAGAGCTTTTTTTCCCTATCCCAGAATGCATCTGTGGTGTAGCCAGACCTTCCTCCACAGTGCTGTGGAGACTGTCTGTTTTACTGACAAGAGACCCTTTAATGTCATAAGTTATGTTCATGTATGTACTATATAGCCTGTAGAGAGTAATGCTACTAACTAAGTAACTGTTGTGCCTAATCCTGGTTCAACTAAATAGACACAGGAATGCTTCAACTGCTGGTATTTAAAATGTTACAATGCAAGTTTCCCTGTTTTCCTAACATTTTCAAACACACATGGAGATCCTTCCCCCCCCCTGTGTTCTCCCCTGACAGGCACACAGCCAAGGTTTAAGCCTTTCAGCAGCCTTCATCTCCGGTTAGAGCCTTAGCTTCTCTGCAGGAGAAGATCCGTCCAGACTTTAAGGTCAAGAGAAGCTCCAAAGGGCAGCGTCCATGTTATGACTGAGCTTCCACCAGGGAAATGTTAAAGCAACACATTTATGCAGCGGCAGAGGAGCAGGAAGCAAAAAAACGCCAGGTAGTCTTCCCCTGGAAAAAAAAACATGCAGCTGGACCCTGCAGCTTAATGTTTGATGAGTCAAACTTGGCTGAACTCGGGCTGAATGTCTCCGAGCTGGGAAGTAACGCAGGCCAGAGGCGTGCGGGAGAGCGTCAACGTGCAGCTGTTTCTCCAAGTGTACGGAATTCAATTTCATTATGAGAACAGCACTCTGTTTGCCCACACATTCTCACTCCCATCGCGTCAAGAAAACGATGCTTGGTTAGGAGCCTTTGGCGCAAAAAGTCGCTCAGTGGTGTTTTTTGCCCCCAACTGCTCCTTCCAGGCAGCGCTGCAACCACTGCCTTCAAGGCACCTAACCCTAACCTTAACCATAACCTTAACCCTAACCATAACCAGTGCCTAATCTTAGTGCCTTCCAGGCAGCGCTGCCTAGACCCATCCACCCTCCCAACCTGCCTCCTTATGGTTTATCGGTGTTTTTTGCCCCCAACGGTACCTTCCAAGCCTGGAAAGCACCATTGGGAGGCACTGATTTTAATGACTTTTACACCCTTTCATACTACGCTCTACCATTGTCTCTCTTAATACTACGTCATCTAACAGCGCCGCGGTCGAGCTGCTGCTCTGCCCGGTGTGTTCCATACAGACACTAAAGAGGGATTTTTGCGTCGGAGTCTGACGCTGAGAGACACTGACAAAGGGTCAGTATTTTACGAGTTGCGAGGGAGAACAGGTTGCGTTTGCAAGTCATGCTTCGTCAGCATCTGGCTGTATTTTCAGGAAGCGATGATGAGGCGATTATTCCACTGACAACATTTTTATTGTCTCAAAAATAATGAGACAAATGTAGAGGGAGCTAATGAACTTGCACAACTTTTTGCTAATAGCCAACCAGATAGGGGACCTTTCCTAGTGGGTATACGGAAACCTTTGACCTCCTCCGAGTGGGTGTACTGAAACCTTTGACCTTTTCCTAGTGGGTGTACTGAAACCCTTGACCTTTCCTAGTGGTACTGAAACCTTTGACCTTTCCTAGTGGGTGTACTGAAACCTTTGACCTTTCCTAGTGGGTGTACTGAAACCTTTGACCTTTCCTAGTGGGTGTACTGAAACCTTTGACCTTTCCTAGTGGGTGTACTGAAACCCTTGACCTTTCCTAGTGGTACTGAAACCCTTGACCTTTCCTAGTGGGTGTACTGAAACCCTTGACCTTTCCTAGTGGGTGTACTGAAACCCTTGACCTTTCCTAGTGGGTGTACTGAAACCCTTGACCTTTCCTAGTGGGTGTACTGAAACCCTTGACCTTTCCTAGTGGATATACGGCGTATACCTGCGTATCACGTAGACTACACCACTGATGAGAGCCGGGTTGCAGGCCAGAAAACCCAAACAAACCAAACAAAATTCTCCGTAGAGCTAAGGGGAACTGCAAAGTCTACGGCCATTTTATTTTGTCACTATAAGTGACATTACATGGAGCCATTTGACCCACTGTCAACATAAAGAAATACTGATCAGTGCAGCTTTAAGGATAAGAACAATCATTTCCCAGCATGCTTCCCCATTTAGATATGCAAAGACGAATCCATTAGTTGTCAACTATTAAATTAATCGCCAAATATTTTGATCATCGATTAATAGGTGAGTTATTTTTTATGAAAAAACAGTAAAACTTGTGTGATGTCATCTTGTTAAATGTGAATATGTTCTAGTTTCTTGAATATCTTTGAGTTGTGGACAAAACAAGACATTGAGGAGGTCATCTTGGGCTTTTTGGGAAACACTGATCCACATTTTTCACCATTTTCTGGCATTTTAGAGACTAAAGAACTAATCCATTCATCCAGAATATAATCAACACATTAATCAACAATGAAAATAATCGCTAGCTGCAGCTCTATACCATATAAAGCCTTGTAAATCTCTGGGGTCTGACCCTCAAATACACAAAGTCTATAACGGCTCCCGTCTTCTGTTGATGTCCCTGCATGTGACGAGAACAATCACACGTTTAATGAGCCTGGGAGCATCCGAGACTGAAACTCCCAGTCGCTCCGGCCCCTGAAATCACAGAGGACTAATTAGCATTATATACTAGAATGAGACTAATAGGTTTTGGAGGCTTCAGATAAACAACGGCGCCCAGAGCTGTTGGAATAAGTCACTCAGCGGCCAGCTTTAAATGATTTGGGCTGCGACGTGACTCACTCGCTCTACGAGTCCACAGTGACTCAACGGTTTCATCTGTGCTAAATGAAGCCTGCGCAATATTTAGCCAAAGTGACTCCCCGTGCATCCTAATGACACTTACAGAGTGACTCCTACCAGACGGCGGGAGACAGAAACCATTAGAGTCGGAACAAGACAAAGATAACCCTCCCTCCCTCTGCCTTGCTCCCTCTCTCCTTATTAGAGTTATCTTTATCAATATCTTACTCACAAATTAGCTCACAGAAACAAACTCATAATATCCTTCGACATCCTTTCATTGTCATTTACTTTTTAAAAACACAGATAAAAACAGGGTAATAATTAGCGCTCTATGAACATATATATAAACAACAGAATATATAGTTTCTGGCAGAATATTTGTCTGTACGACTATGGGATGTATTGCACTTAAATGAATAAATAGTATTGCATCCTTAGTCATTTTCTTGAGCACTAGGTTATGGATTTATACCAAAAACAAAACATGTTTTTAAAGGCCTCTCAGACAGTGACTAAATGTGATTTAGATGCAGGGACATGATGTGTAAAATAATGCATTCAGAAATATTCAGCCTGTGCTTTTGGAGAATGATTTGTCGAGGATGTAAACATCCTTGCAGCTGCATGCAATTTCTCCGGCTGCACAGATGGCTTCCATTAATGAGAGGCAAATATCAAGTGAGCGAGGTGGCTATGCAAAGGCTGGAATGTAATGCTTTATCACGAAATACAAACGCTACACTAGAACTAATCAGATTGTAGAAAATAGCTGCAGATTCTCTTTGTCTTCTTGGCTTTTTAGTAGCTAATGCCACTTAGCTAATTATTGTTTGGAGTGAACTACAATCTCAGGATTATATTCTCTCTTAGCATGATTAAAGAATTATAACTCGTAAGTATGTCTGCAAAACCAATGTACAATTCACAGAATCAAGTCAATGAAAATGCAAACTACATCTTCTGATACGATAATGATGTTTAAAGGTTTCATTAGACCAGAGATCTTCAACAGGGGGTCAGGAACCCCTTAGGGGGTCCTCAGAGTCACTGCAGGGGGGCCTCCAAATTATTGATAATTTTCAAAAATGAAAAAGTCTTAACATGAATCCAACATATTTTTAGCAAATATAAATCCCCACTAATGATAGGCTAACTGGCATATAGGTAATGTAGTTACTAATGTAGCCATCCACAGATGCAGTTCATCCCAAATAATTCACTGTGCTATGTTGAGAATTAAAAGATTATTTATAAAATCATGCCAACAATTATTATTTTAATAGCTTAGTATTCTATGCACTAAACGGGTATGTATAAAGGCTTTACCCACCCCCCACACACACACACACTATTGTAGGCCTATTTTAATATGCAACTTCATTTTATGAAATACTGCTCTACTGGGTCCCTGCTCCGTCTTTCTTTCAGTTAAGGGGTCCTTGGCTTAAAAAACGTTGAAAACCCCTGCATTAGACTGCATCTTGTAAAAACCTTTCTGACGTGATGCTTCCATATAGTTGATGGGTTTTGGGGTGAAAACCAATGCACACATGTAGACGCCCGACATAAAGCCATTGTTTTCATTCAGCCATCTATCTGAAGGTGGTTTATACCTAATCACCAGGGAAGAGCAGGACTACACATGCACCTCTCTGTCTTATATCATGTAACCACAGTAAAGGTAACACTGCCAGGCTGCCAAGCTCATCTCCGACATCAGACATTTAGAATCAGAATGAGATTTATTACCAAAATAAGTTTTAACTTGCATGGAATTTACAAAACGTCGTTGTCCCCCCCGTTGGTTTGGGTAAAAATCAGACGTTATTTTACTTCCTGAAGGTTACCATGTGATGCAGAATGTGAAGTGACAAGCGAGGATGGAGGATGGATCTCTGAGGAGCTATGAGTGAGGATGGAGGATGGATCTCTGAGGAGCTATGAGCGAGGATGGAGGAGGGATCTCTGAGGAGCTATGAGTGAGGATGGAGGAGGGATCTCTGAGGAGCTATGAGTGAGGATGGAGGAGGGATCTCTGAGGAGCTATGAGTGAGGATGGAGGATGGATCTCTGAGGAGCTATGAGCGAGGATACAGTGAGCAGCCTTCCTGGAAGCCGTGCAGCTGAAAGCTGTTGCTAACTCCGCCCAAACAGCTGACGAATCCATGTGACACTTCAGAGGAAAGGACGTCTCATCCCTTTAAAAACACAACGCTTTTTTCGACATTTATGTGTCTTTTTTCGAATTTTTTGTCAATTTCTTTTTACATTGTTATCGCCTTTTTGTTGCCTTAGATCAGGGGTGTCAAACTCAATGTCACTAAGGGCCACAGTAGAAAAAGAGAATTGCATCAAGGGCCAGACATGTAGAGTTTATTTCATCGAAAAAGTCAAATATCTTTGACTCAATTATTGCACGTCTCATATAGTCTTCTCACTCACAGTTTGGTCCACATAAAGAACCTGAAAAAGTGAGCAAAAAAGTTCCAAAGCCATCCTAGAACTTAGCAAATCAAGCAAAACAATGATTACATTTTCTAAGTAGGCTACCACACAGCGGACTCACAACAACCTCTTTCACAGCCTGAATATGCAAACTCTCTGCTTCTGTGGGAATTTCTGAGTCTCAAAGTCAGCAAATTTGCCAAATTATGCTTTGAGTGTCGCGTAATTGCAAGTTGAAAAACAGTTTCCCGTGTTTTTGGTTTGGCGCACAACTAGGTGGGCCAAAAATATATTGTGAACCTAGATTGACATGCGGCCCGGATCAGAATTAGCGAGGGGCCAGATTTGGCCCGCGGGCCTTGAGTTTGACACATGTGCCTTAGATCTTTTCTAACTGCTGTGGCCTAGAGATGTCTTATCTGTAACTGAATCAAAATCATGAAAATGACCCTTGTGTGTTATACAGTACGCCAGAATCAGATCATCTGCTCGCCCTGAATATCCAGCCGCTGCTTTCACTCTCGGCTCCACCTTTTCCACGCCGTCTGGCTCCATGAATGTTTTTAAATCACCGCAGCACAATAAGAGGGGAAATTAGATTCAGTCATGTGTCGCGCAGAGGGGCCGGGAAGCACAGATAATCGATAGGCAGAGGAAAGAGATAGCCAGCCTGGCATAACAAAACAAAAGGATTAGTGCTACGAGACGAGGCCTGATTGAACAGATCACTGGCACGAGACAAAGCAGCAAGACGAGGGAATTCTCCATTTCTTATTCACTCTTCGTCCTCCTCTGCTGTCTATCAAACGCTTTATGTCTTTCTCAGTACAGTGGTAACGCACAGTATTTTCATGGGAGTGAGGATTTACGTTGTTGCTGCTGATCAATCAAAAGATATAGCGCAAAATATTCAAACTATGGAGCCACAAAAACGCCCATATACCAGCAGGGAAATTCAGTTTTTCAACTGCTGCTGAGGGCAACTTAGAGCTTTATTTGCCAAGTTTGTGTTTTACCATCCCAAGTCATTCACATTATCTAACATATGTATGTGCATGGGGCTGATCATGGGCGTCAGTTTGGTTTTAAATGCGCTGGGGACAGAGACGCATTCGGAAGTGCATTTTCAGAAGTGCTGGGTACAATGACGCTTACTAATGTAAATGAATAAAAATGTATACAAAAATGTGATGATGTCCGACACGTTTTATGAAGAAGAAAGTTTTCAAAAAGCATTAGACATATGACCCACCATGTTCTGCTTCATGTATCCATGTCCCATGTTGACAATGTGACACGAAGTGACATCAGACTCAGAGAGAGGAGCTACGAAAGGAAGATAGGCCTGGCCTACCATAGGCTACGTGTTGAAGTTCAGTGGGCAAATGTGTGGCTGTGCCTTTTGCTAATATTTTGATTTAATTCCCAGTACAAGTGACACACCACACATAATGCCACCCACCCCTCCCCCAACCTAGAACGTATCGAAACGGTTCAGTTGTTGCAGGGTTGTTGAGAGATGGGACTCTCTGGAAATGATGATGGAGATGCTCACAGATGACGACTCAGATGATTTCAGATTATATGCAGCTTTATTCAATATTGAACAAAGGAGATAACCATGTGTACACACACAAATTGCATGTACCCAAAGTGTCCTCCTATCATAGAATTGAACATACATTTTATACTTTCTGGGGCCGCCCACCAGGAAGACCCTTCTTCATGATCTCATCCAAACACCATAAGGGTCCCCTGCCTGGATAGACTCAAATATACTGTAGGCCCCCTCCAAAGGACATATGTTAACATTCCATTCGTTGTTATTCAGCTATAGGATATCAGACTATATAACACTTTGGACAGCTACTTAATCAGGGCCTCTAACTCGTTATTCTCAACTTAAACATCTGAACAGATCCCACCATCGCATGCCTGGGCCTCTGTGCATCACTGTGACCAAGAGTTCACCTTTGAGAGATTCTACCATATATGGTCTCAACGTAACACATTAGAGAATATATGAAATATAAAAATACATTTAAGTACATACAGGCTTAATTATTTCATCTATCAGTTGTGAACGCTCAATGGTGTTTTTTGCCCCCAACGGTGCCTTCCAGGCAGCGCTGCAACCGCTGCCTTCAAGGCACCTAACCTTAACCCTAACCCGTTTTAACCCAAACTTAACCATAACCATAACCATAACCAGTGCCTCCCAACGGTGCCTGTGTGTAAGTTTCTGGCTTTTTTCTTCTTATGACACTGTTTTCTAAGTTTTTGATATTATTTTGACCTATTCTCGCCTTCCTTCCTTCCTTCCTTCCTTCTTTCTACCGTCTTTTTCCAAGTTTTTGTCTTTTTTACAGTTTTTGTCTCTGTTTCTCATCAGCATTTACATTTTTGTACATTTCAGTTCCAAGGCTGTTGTTTAGTGTCTGTGTGTGTGTGTGTCTGTCTATGTGTGTGTCTGTGTCTTTGTGTGTGTTTGTGGGCATGTGTGTGTCTGTGTGTGTGTGTCTGTGTGCATGTGTGTGTGTATATCTGTGCGTGTGTGTCTGTGTGCATGTTTATGTGTCTATGTGTGTGTGTTTGTGTATCTGTGCGTGTTTGTGTGTCTATGTGTGTGTTTGTGTATCTGTGCGTGTTTATGTGTCTATGTGTGTGTCTGTGTGCATGTGTGTGTGTATGTCTGTGCATGTGTGTCTCTGTGTGTGTGTGTGTGTGTTTATGTGTCTATGTGTGTGTGTTTGTGTATCTGTGCGTGTATGTGTCTGTGTGCGTGTTTATGTGTCTATGTGTGTGTGTTTGTGTATCTGTGCGTGTTTATGTGTCTATGTGTGTGTCTGTATGCATGTGTGTGTCTGTGTGTGTGTGTGTGTGTGTGTGTGTGTGTGTGTGTGTGTGTATGTCTGTGCGTGTGTGTGTGTGTTTGTGTGTCTATGTGTGTGTGTTTGTGTATCTGTGCGTGTATGTGTCTGTGTGCGTGTTTATGTGTCTATGTGTGTGTCTGTGTGCATGTGTGTGTCTGTGTGCATGTGTGTGTGTATGTCTGTGCATGTGTGTCTGTGTGCGTGTTTATGTGTCTATGTGTGTGTCTGTGTGCATGTGTGTGTGTATGTCTGTGCGTGTGTGTCTGTGCGTGTTTATGTGTCTATGTGTGTGTCTGTGTGCATGTGTGTGTCTGTGTGCGTGTGTGTGTGTATGTCTGTGTGTGTGTGTCTGTGTGTATCTGTTTCCCTCCATCCTCCTCTGAAGTTAATCTCTCTATCAGCGCCTCCCTTCTTACCCTAAACTTCACATCTCTCATCAACCAGCCCTCCTCCTTTCCCCTCCCTTCATCCCCTGTCTCTCCTCCTCTTTTCATTCATCTTCTCAACTTGATGTCTCTCTCACTCCCCCCGTTTCTCTTCTTTCATCTCGCTAGGTCTTGCTAAAGCATCTCTGGAAGCATGAGTGCATTAAGTTTTAGCATCGGGGGTATCGAACCCCTCGGCTCTGCAGAGATGAGACGATACAAAAACGTATTTGTGTGTGTGTGAGCTTGTGTGTGTGTCTGTGTGTATGTTTGTGAGTTTGTGTGTGTGTATGTGTGTGTCTGTGTCTGTGTGTGTGTTTGTGTGTGTGTGTTTATGTGTCTGTGTGTGTGCGTATGTGTGTGTACGCGTGTGTTTGTGTCTGTGTGTGTCTGTGTCTATGTGTGTGTTTGTCTGTGTGTGTGTGTGTGTGTATGTGTCTGTGTGTGTCTGTGTCTATGTGTGTGTTTGTCTGTGCGTGTGTTTGTGTCTGTGTGTGTGTTTGTGTCTGTGTCTATGTGTGTGAGTTTGTGTGTGTGTACGCGTGTGTTTGTATCTGTGTGTGTGTTTGTGTGCATGTGTGAGTGTGTCTATGTGTGTGAGCTTGTGTTTGTGTATGTGTGTGTATGTGTCTGTGTCTATGTGTGTTTGTGTGTTTGTGTGTGTGTGTGTGTGTATGTTTGTGTGTCTATGTGTGTGTGTCTGTGTCTGGCTTTGTGTTTTTATGTGTTTCGGTGTGTGTCTGTGCGTGTGTGTCTGTGTGTGTGTGTGTGTGTGTGTGTGTGTGTCTGTGTGTGTCTCAGCAGGAGCGTAACAACCGAGCCTGTTTCTGAGCAACAGTAAATGGGAAGAGGGGGAAAATCTGCTGAGGAAAGAGAGAAGAAAAAGCTCCAAAAGTGCTTTAAAAACCATAAAACCTAATGAAACTGCACTTTGGCACACGTGCGTTATAGTCGCACGTATAGTCATTTCTCTGAAGCTGCTGTTGATTACACTCGTTTTATCTGATGGGATGATGGAAATCACTTCGCCACGGTGAAGCCAGTTATTGACCACAACTATTCACTCCATGTTTACTGGACCCTGACATCAGGACAGCTGGAGGTCTGGACCAGGGGTCTCCAACGTGGACACATGAAGCAGGGACCCCAGGGACGGGCACAGTGTGTGTATGTGTGTTTGTGTCTCTTTGTCCGTTTATGTGTTTGTGTGTGTGTGTGTGTGTGTGTGTGTGTGTGTGGGCGTGCGTGCGTGCGTGTGTGTGTGTGTCTGTGTTTTTATGTGTGTGTGTGTGTGTTTTTGTGTTTGTGTGTGTCTGTGTCTATGTGTGTGTCTGTGTGTGTGTGTCTGTGTTTTTATGTGTGTGTGTGTGTTTTTATGTGTGTTTTTGTGTTTGTGTGTGTGTTTATGTGTGTGTGTGTGTGTGTGTGTGTGTGTGTGTCTGTGTTTTCATGTATGTGTGCGTGTGTGTGTCCCCAGAAAAAGAGCACTTTCTCTCGAGAAAGAAAAAGGGCCGGTGCTCAAGCCCCCTTTGATGTCTATGTGTGCATCTGCCCTGAGGGACCCTACTATATATATATATATATATATATATATATATATATATTAGAGTTTTTGCTTCAGTAACTAACGCCAAAGACTTGACCAAACATCGTTTTTTGGCACGCTGGAAATGAGATTTAGCAGCACTTTCTACCTATATATATATATATATATAATATAGTTGTGACATCACAACTGTACAGGAAGTCCTGACGGCTGGTTTAGAAGGCACTGTTTCTGAATACGGGCTGTGTGCACTGCTCTGTGGATTGAGCGTTTTGATAATTTCACAGTATTAATGTAGCACCTCGTCCTGCTTTATAATCAAACGAGACGTGGAAATCTCACTTTTTACAATATGGGACCTTTAATGAATGCAGATATGTTCCAGGTAAATATGTAAAATGGACACGACTTGCAGTGAAATTGCTGTAATGTTTTAAACAACACGGGAAAATCAACTCATCAACCTACTGTGTCTTTACCACCTCCTTCCTAACACACACACACACAAACACACGCACACACAGAGAGCTAATTTTTCACCTCAGGGCCAGCGGTGTCTTAAATTCTCTCATGCTTAATTAAACTATCTATCTCCACGCGTCTGTAGCCCCATTACCCACAACACCCTGCACCACTACAACACCCCTCCCCCCCCCCCGGTCTCAACAACGTCTCTGTTAATAAGGGGCTGAAATGAACGACCTGTGAGGCTAATAATGGTGCAGGGCAGGACTTCATTAGGGTAGTTCATCCCCCCCGGCTTCACCCCCTAACCAACCGATGCCCCGTCGACACTGGAGAGAGAGTGTGTGTGTTTGTGTCTATGTGTGTGTGTGTGTGTGTGTGTCTGTGTGTTTATGTGTCTGTCTGTGTGTGTGTGTGTGTGTGTGTGTGTACACTAGAGCTGCAAAGATTTATCGATTAGTCGCCAACTATTTTGATAATCGGTTGGAGAATTTCTCAGATGTCAGCGTGTTAAATGTGAATATTGTTCTAGTGTCTTCTCTCCTCTGGGACAGGACACTGAAGATCTTTGAGTTGGGGACAAATCAAGACTTTTTGGGAAACACTAATTCACATTTTTCACCCTTTTTCGGACATTTTAGAGAACTAATCCATTAATCCACAAAATATTCAACACAATCAATAATGAAAACATTCCTTAGTTGCAAAAAGCAAAGCTGCTCTGGGCTTCTCAGGTGCCACAAGCATATCACTCCGCCCAAGTAGCAGAAGTAGCAGTGCTTTGCCTTTCTGAGAATATAGTTCCCAGTATGTATACGGTTAGAAGATGGCTGTGTCTCATGTGACCTTGTTATTTGTACACGCTGTGACTCTAAAAATCACAACATGTAAATAGGAACATGTTGGCGTTATTTTGTCACTTATTCAGAACAGTAGGCTAGTTGGAACCAGTTACCTGCAGGGTCTGTGCTAGGCTAAGCTAATGCTGGGGGCGTCAGGCAGTGTTACAGCACGCACGGAGATGAGAAGGGTCTGTATGGACTAGTCTAACTCTGGGGGTTACGGTGAATAAGATAAAGTCCCAATAAGTCGGCATTTTCCTTTAAGGTATCTCATGGTTTTAGTTGAATATTAACCCTCATGTCGTCCTCGGGGCCAATTTGACCCGTTTTCGAAATCTCAAAATGTGAAATATTACCCAAAAATTAGATCGATTCCATACGATGCTGTTCGCTCGTACAATTCATGATCACTGCTTGTATTGAATGGTGGATGTTTTATTCAAGTTTTGGCATTTCAAAAAAATCAAAAGGGTTTCAAAACTGTATTCTGACTAAACTTTGACTCTTTGAAGTCTCTGATTATCAATCAACATACATTTCTTCTAATATTAGTCGAAATATTTCATAATTTCTGCTGTTTTAACTCAAAAATCAGGTATCATTTCCTACAAATGAGGATTTTCGTCCATGAATTCCAAAAATAAGTTTAAACCTAGTGGTAATAAGGTATCGACATAATCGTGAGATGACAGTGTCATAACTATGACATGACACTGTCATGGACGTGTCATAAACGTTGTAAACAAGTCATGAACGCTTATGACTTCTGTCATTAAGTGTCATTCGGTTTTTATCATGACAAGTTGACATTAAATCAGTTTGGGATGTCTTTGTAATGACAACTTGACATTAACCAGGATGACATTACCAGAAGTTGTCTTGGTCATGACAACTTGACATAATGTCATCCTGGTTAATGTCAAGTTGTCTTAATAAGGACACGCCAAAGAAATTTAATGTCAAGTTGTCATTAAAAAGACATCCTCTGGTGATGTCATCCCGGTTAATGTCAAGTTGTCATGACAAAGACATCCTAAAGAAATTTAATGTCAAGTTGTCATGACCAAGACAACTTCTGGTAATGTCACTTTGATTAATGTCAAGTTGTCATAACCAAGACAACCCAAACTATGTCATCTTGTCATGACAAAAAACCGAATGACACTTAGTGACAGAATTCATAAACATTTATGACACGGTCATGACAGTGTCATGTCATAGTTATAACATTGTCATGTCACGATTATGTCGATACCTTCAAGTATAAAGTGTTACCCAAATGCATCAAAAATGTAAAAAAAACAGCAACAAAAGTGGCGAGGAAAGGGTTATAAATGTCAGAAAAATCATCAAAAAGGTGTTCATTTTTAATTTTGACGCGGGTTAAAGACAGCTTATGTTAATTTTGTCTTTGTACTCGGGACTTAAAGTGTCGCACTGTAAGATAAATGTGACAAAAACAACCTTAAAAAGGTGATGGGACGAGTCGAGCAGAAAACCACTTTTCAAAAACTCACATTCATCTAACCTTTAA
This sequence comes from Perca fluviatilis, assembly GCF_010015445.1. Lineage (NCBI taxonomy): Eukaryota > Metazoa > Chordata > Actinopteri > Perciformes > Percidae > Perca > Perca fluviatilis. Next base: position 2,977,063 of record NC_053132.1, read on the forward strand.
CGTATAATTAGTTTCATTGACCTTTTGTTAGATGGATTTTGTGCGAGCCACTTATGAACTTGTCTTTTTGATTGCTTGTCTAGTTTATTTTTAAATAATCTTCTCGTGCACGGACCATAGACTGTGTAATATTAATGGACAGAGCATGTGTGACGTCACCCATTGGTTGGTTTGTGGAGATCTGCTGTGAGCAGTGTTGCCAAGTCCGCTTATTATAAGCGACTTTGGGCTTGTTTTTCCGTAAAGTCGCTTACAAATATTGGTAGTCGCGGGTCGCGGTTGTTTTGGGCTTGTTTCTAAAGTGTAGTTGCTTATTTGGGCTTGTTCCCAGCTCCATAGTAAGTTGTCTTGCCTGTTCCCTCTGTCCCTCCCCTTTCCCCATACACACAGGAGACAGCAGAGGTTTTTCCCACCCACATCCTGCTTCTAATTGGCTCTGACCCAGATGGCAACGAGTACTAGCCAATCAGAGGCAGAGCAGGGCAATATGTTTTTTTTCTGTTTAGGAAAACGTCAGTGAGTGACGTTTAAATGAAAATACGCGCGAGTCGCGACTGATGGTGAGTGACTGGACTGTAGGAGAGTTTTTGGAGGAACAAATGTCCGGGGCAAAGTGGGCGAAATACGAGAAGAAATAGAACAAAGACAGGAGTAAAAAAAGAAAGGAGTAAAAGAATGGATTCAACCCGTCGCGGGTTGAATCAATAATTTCTCCCGTTTCTGTGATTTAGTTATTTAAAAATGGGATCTTCTGCAGTCCCTGCAATAATAATAAAGAATTTGTGAATTCAGGATGATATTTATTTGTGTGTGCAATTTTAATTATCAGAGGTTACTGTGTATATAATGTACTTGGTACATCAGTCTATATTTGATATCCCATCAGTTTTCTAATGTTAAATAATGTTAAAAGGTGGTTTAACTCCATATTGTAGTCATTGTCCTGAAGCTCAGGGGGGAGAAAAATAAATAAATTAGCATGTGTACAGTTTAGCAAAACTGCGCACATTTGACCAATCTGTTCACATGGATGTAAAATTGACAATCTGTACTCACAGTTTAAAATCCGTCCCCACGGATTGTTAAACCGTGCACACAGTTTATTTATTTTTCTCTTCCCGGAACCTAGGGGGGTCCGTAGGAAAAGTAGCTTGTTTTGGGCTTGTTTTCACAGGCCTGGTTGCTTATTTGTCTCGCGAGATCTGGCAACACTGGCTGTGGGTCGTCGAGTTTGCCGTTAACGGGCGCAGCCGTCCTGGTTGGGGATGTGGCGATTTTAGACGAGAGGGAGGAGCGAGGGAGGAGCTCTTACACTCTACGTTACGTTATGTTACACACTTTCACTGGCAATCGCATCATAGCCACGCCCTAAAACAGCCCCTGCTTTATCGCCGATTTTTAAATCAACGAGACCATAATTAAAAAAATGAACATCATTCTGTGTTGCAGAAGACTTTAAAACTAGAGATTGAGACCATAAACTCATTATGAAAATGTTTACTGAGGTAATAAATCAAGTGAGAAGTGGGTCACTTTCTCATAGACTTCTACAGAAACCAAACTCCTTTTGCAACCGCACGTGTCGCCCCCTGCTGGACTTCAGATAGGATGCAGGTTTAAGGAGTCTCCCCCTGCTGGACTTCAGATATAATGCAGGTTTAAGGAGTCGCCCCCCTTCACTTCTTATTACAGTCTACGGCAGGGACTGACTTTGCAACATTAGTTTTTATAAGTGCTGCATAACAACATGGAAGAAGATTTAATAATACATTATCCAGACATGTTTAACTAACAGCTTATCAATGGCTGAGGTTCCTCCTTCTTTATGTTTTACAAAGAGGCAAGCCAAGGAAGGAAGACAACAGGTGTGCACTGTGTCATCGTGCAATAAGTAGGTTATTGGGGTTATGCAATATGTTAGTGGTGCAATACATGGCCTGTTGGATTATTCAATATGTCATTGTGTACTGCATAGGTTATGTGGAAATGTGTCATTTGTGCAATTCATTAGGCTATTGGGATTGTGCAATATGTTAGTTGTGCAATATGTAAGCTATTTGGGTTGTACAGGGTTGTTCAATTAAAAATTGCCATGCATGAGAGTATGTGCTGAGGGATGCTTATTTTCTGTATTTTGTGTTGTCTTTGTAAAGCTGCGGAATGGACAGAGTCCAAAACTAATTTCCCTTCAGGGACAATAAAGTATATCTTATCTTATTATGGTTTGCCATTTTTAAAAAAAAGAAACGATTTTAAAACCGTACCCTGACTAAACTTTGACATAAACACGTGTGATTACCAATCATCAAACACTCCTCTGATCTTAACCATTAGTCAAAAATAATTCACAACTTCTGCTTTTTTTTTAACTCAAATATTAAGTCTAATTTAAAATAAATGAGGTTATTGACCTTCCAAAAAGAAGTGTATAACCAAGTGGTAATAAGTTGGAAATGAAGTTGCCAGTGTTGTAATGTAACAAAGTACAAATATACTATACTGTACTATACTGAAACTTTGACTTTTACTCTACTACATTTCCCCCCGAGCATCTTAGTTACTCGTTACTGCAAAATAAAATCAGGAGAAATTTGTTACACTGGAAAAAAGCAGGTTTAGCGAATCATTGCTCCCTAAATTGCAAGTTAATGCTCCATTCCAGTGGGTGACGTAATGCCTGTTCAACACATTCTCACTCCCAAAATACGGACGCTTGGTCAGGTGCTTTCGGCGTCACTTTTGATGCAGTTAGGTTTAGGGAAAGATGGTGGTTACTAAAGTAATATTCTAAAAGGTGACTTTATGCATGCACTTCTACTCAAGTACTGCTTTCAAGTACTTTATACAAGACTAGAAGTTGCTTAAGAAGGTGTAACACATGGTCATTTATACTTCATGCCATAGGAGGTAAACAGGTGCGTGGTCGACAGAAAGACAATACAAAGGTTACAATATAAACGTTGCTATTGATTGTGGTCTGAATGATCCATTTTTTAACCCTGTGAAATCAGCTCCTGATGACTGCAGCCTATAAATACCGGCCTCAGTGGGGACAGAAACAGCAGGATGAATGGGAGAAGTTGTAATCAGTAATGAGTTTCAGGCCCGGGCCCGAGCTAATGCGCTGCAGACAAAACAAAACCATTAGCTGTATCGAGCCCCATCTCGTCTCATCACTCTCTGCATATTTCTTCCTAATTTACACACCGGCTCTGTGGATGCACATTCTGTCGGCTTATTCTCCTGCAGTTCAAAGAGCCGCGCGGCGCAGACTCAACCTGGATCCCTTTTATTTGGGGAAATGTTTGTATTTCACTAGGGTGAAAGCATGGTGATGTCTACATCCTGCAGCACTGCGTCAACAGGTTATTCAGAGTGTGTGTGTGTGTGTATATATATATATATATACACACATATATATATATATACACACGTGTGTGTGTGTGTGTGTATATATATATATATATATACACGTGTGTGTGTATATATATATATATATATATATATATACACGTGTTTTTGTGTGCGCGTGTGTGCATGCATGTCTGTGTGTGAACGTGTGTGTGCATGTCTGTGTGCGTGCCTGTGTGTGTGCGTGTGTGTGTGGTCATGCATGTCTGTGTGTGTGTGTGTGCGTGTGCAAGTGGTCATGCATGTCTGTGTGTGTGTGCGTGTGTGTGCATGCATGCGTGTGTGTGTGTACGTGTGTGTGTTGTGTTAGTTTTTGAAAGAAAAGCAGAGCATAATTCCCAACATCCATCTCTGCTAGTGTGTGTATGTGTGGTCATGCATATCTGTGCGTGTGTGTGTCTGTGTCTGTGCGTGCGAGCGTGCGTGCATGTATGTGGTAGTAATAACGCAAAATTGCTTTTTAAAGAAAAGCAGAGCATAATTCCCAAGTTCCATTTCTACCAATTCAGCCGCCACGCCACCTCAGCAGGTAAAAAGCAACCTGATCTCATGTCGCTGCCTTCTGCAACTGCAGCTCTGCTCTGCATTCATCCACTCACCATTTACCACGACAACCAACTGCAGCTCTGCTCTGCATTCATCCACTCACCATTTACCACGACAACCAACTGCAGCTCTGCTCTGCATTCATCCACTCACCATTTACCACGACAACCAACTGCAGCTCTGCTCTGCATTCATCCACTCACCATTTACCACGACAACCAACTGCTCCCCTGAGGGGCTGCACAGCTCCAAGTGAAGCCCTCGCAATCTGCCACAGACGGCAGCGTCTTCATCAGGGATTTTAGGGGCAATTTATGACCTAATGATGACATAAATGTTCCTAAACACTAGTGTAATCAAGTTGATTGTCTGTGTGTGTGTGTGTGTGTGTGTGTGTGTGTGTGTATGTCTGTGTATGTATGTCTGTGTATGTGTCTGTGTGTGCGTCTGTGTGTGCATGCGTGTGTCTGTGTGTGTGTGTCTGTGTATGTGTGTGTATGTGTCTGTGCGTGTGTGTCTGTGTGTATGTGTGCGTATGCGTGTATCTGTGTGTGCGTGTGTGTGTGTCTGTGTGTGTGTGTGTGTCTCTGTGCATGTGTGTTCCGTGTGTGTCTGTGTGTGTGTGTGTGTGTCTCTGTGCATGTGTGTCTGTGTGTGTGTGTGTCTGTGTGTGTGTATGTGTGTGTCTCTGTGTGTGTGTGTGCGTGTGTTCAAGCCTGAATCTGAAGGTGCTGACACACCAAGGAGAACGTCAGTCGTAGGAAAGGGATAGACTCTACCTCTCTATGCTGCATTCAGGGAATCCTGGAAATCAAAACGCTAAGCAGGGCTGCACAACAGCTCTTTCAACTTGACCTTTTGACACATAAACACACAACCTGAAGCACCTCACAGTCCCACAGGGACCGCGATTGTAAGTGGGAATTTAAACCCCTGGTAGCTTTATTACGCATTAAGGCATTAACGCATGTGTGCTCGTACAGTATGGACGAGAAGGGGGGAGAGAGAGAGAGTGTTAAGGGAGGTGATGATGTATTAGTGAGAGCACCATCGTCTCTGGGGGGCATCCATCACAACCAGACAGCCCAGGGACAGAGCCATCCATCAGCCTCCACTACAACACAACACAGACAGGAAGACAGACAGGCAGACAGACAGACAGGCAGGCAGGCAGGCAGGCAGATAAACAGGTGGAGATCTGAAGCCAATCAGATGTGGAGACACAGGACAGCAGGTGTCTAGAGGGAGAAATAAAGAATAGCTGAGCGGACACGTTTAGATCAGACAGAGAGATGGACGGGTGGCTGCTGATTGGTTCTGTCACTTTCGAAAGGGGAACCTACTTTATCTTAACCTCCTTCATCCTCTTTTACTTCATATACGGAATTCCTAGATTTCCCAGAATGCCTTTCAACAAGTTTCAGGTAAGCAAACTGGGTGGGCAGAAACAACAACGCTATTATTTAAGATTGTATTCATCCTATTGGCTGCTGAGAAAGGGGAGAATGTTCTCTTAGAGTCTAAATATACATACATACAGATACATATATTTTTTTTGTGTAACCCTTTAAAAAGGTTTTGTTGGCAGTGCCCTCTAGTGGCCGTAGTAATTACCGCGGGATCAAACGAGGAAGTAAGGTGACGAAGTATAGCTCAGGAGGCTGTGTCATTTGGACATTTAAAACTGTATTAAACCGTTTAAAACTGTGATTGTTCACGGTCACGTGAATGTGGATAACGTTAGTGACAGTGAGATGCTTGCTACGGTTACATTTCTAGCGATGAATTAGCAAAAACATGTTTATTACTCTGATTCACGGCTTTGTCCTATCCGTTAACAGTTTGTAACAGAAATAAAATGGATGGTGGATCATTTTATTGTAGCGGACTCGGCCAGCTGACTTCTCTATTGGCTGTTGAAACAGGAGACGTCTCTTACGTTCTAAAACCAGCCTCTGGAGACTCCACCAGCTGAGACCCAGTATACACCTACGTGGTTATTTTTACAAACGGAGACATTTCCCTTCGTTTGTGCCCTTCGTTTACACGAAAACTGAGAACTCTCCTCTGAAACAGAGGGCTAGATTTATCAAGCCGTTTGCGCCTGTATCCAGGCACCTAATTATATATTCCGTGGTATTTATAAAGACTGTCAGTAAGAGTGCGCCTCTATTCTGCGGGGGAAATTCTCCGCCTCTTAAAAGCAGGTCTAAACCAGCCGCAGTCGAGTTTCCTCATAGACTTTTATGCCGCTGGTGAAATGGCAACAGTAATTTGAGCAAGACGAAGACATAGGCGAGGCTGAAAATATTTTGAACACAAGAATCACACTTTGTCAGTGAACACAACATCATTTAGCGTTACAGATCAAGCAGCCGTGCAATATTAGAGTTACTGGAAGAAATCAAAGATGAAATTGCATCTCCCACTCAGCGTTCACATCCCATTCCACCAGTTGTTAAACTCCTTGCTACATCACACATACTGGCATCAGGATCATTTCAAACAGTCATAGCATCAGCAGTGGGAATATCGCAGTCTGCACTCAGCCGTATCATAGCACCAGTACCGCTTTGCTACAGCGCAATCTACGGTATAGTGGGCGGAGAAAGACGCTGATTGGCTGATGGGTGTCAGGGTTGATAAATACTACGCAAAATGTGGAAGCATAGCGTGCGCTATTACCGAACTCGCATAAACAGACGCAGCGCAAACTGCGCTAGTGTTAGTAAATCAGGCCCAGAGTCTTTCTAAAAAATCCGGCCAGAGTGGAGATTTTTGGAGATCTTCGTTTGCACGTAAACTGAGACAAACGGAGGTTTAGGCAGCAGAGAGAGAGAGAGAGGAAGTGATTGGTTGCTGTTGTTGCTATTGTCTGGATTCTGATTGGCTAATGTGGGCTTGAGCTTCTCGTTACACCGCCACCTACAGGTCTGGCGTGCTCTTGGCTGCATTGACGGCATAAATATATATATATATATATATTCAGAAAAGTGTTCGTTTACATTTTTTATATATATATATATAAAAAATGTAAACGAACACTTTTCTGAAAACTGACACGATGTTATTTTTGAAAATGGAGAGGTTGAAATGTCCGTTTATGAAAATAGCCGCCACGTGGAAACGTAGCATAAGTCACAGCGACAACATCAGCTGGTTTTAGACCCTCTCTGGTCTGAACTGGCCTTCTTAGATTTGATGTTCTTTTCCACACACAGGATCTCTGTAATGGCATGCAGAGGAATTATACCTGAATCATTTCTGTGCACTGAACCCAAACAAACAGCTTTGATCAGTGCTCAGAGTCCGCAGCAGTGTGATGTAATAGTGCAGACACTTAATGTGGACTTTTTAGAGTTTTAAAGCTAACAGCAGATGGCTCACACAATTAAAAAACCTCCGGACTTGTTTGTCCCCGAATCGCAGCCACCGAAACGAGCACATATCCCTCAGACAACCAATTTACAGACTTTTTGAAGCTTAAAATATTCAACAGACACTGAATGTCTCCGTGTTAAACAACCAGAGGCTGCAGGTTTTGCTTGTTTCTACAGCGAAAATGAATTCCGACTGTAATTGTGGATCTTCGGTTTTGTTTGGCCGCAGCTCTTGGCGCCCATCTGTTTGGTAGATTACTGTTCTGTGGTGCCAACAAACAGCAGCCTCTTCACAATCATCTGCCTCACTTTGACAATACCGAACTCTTCGGAGCAGTGCGTGCAGTGTTGTGTGGACGCCGTGGCCTGAAGGAAAGCACCGGGACATTTGATTGGCCCTGCAGGAGTCTGCAGAGTGGCCCTTTCTCCGTGCACACGTGGGCTGGTCGTTGTGTCTGATGTGCTCAGGCCTGATAAAGCTGAACCTGTCTCCCTTCGGGACAGTGAGCAGAATGATATCATGTGGAGGAGCACAGTGTGCTATCACTGCAGAGCAGTTATTTGGGTTAGAATAAACACGTAAGAAACTAAGAGGTTATCTGAGGGCACGCTAGTTCGTGCAGCTTCTGTATTTTAATGGAGAGACAGGGCAGACAAGGGCAGGGTGATTCTCACTTGATTTATTACCTCCAGTAAACATTTTCATAACGAGTGTATGGTCTCAATCGCTGCTTTGAAGTCCTCTGCAACACAGCATGATGTTCATTTAGCAAATGATGGTCCCGTTTATTTTAAAACAGACGATAAAGTGGGGGATGCTTCAGGACCTGTCAGTCACGACAGAGGCTTAGCGATGCTAACCATGCTAACACTGTGGACGCTAAAATAGACCTCAACTTGTGTTTTCACTTCAGCAAAGTTAACTGGAACATTTTGGTCACCTAAACATTTTTTTTTAATCCTTTCTTGTTCAGCGTTCTGCCAACTAAGCTAACTACTACCGCTAACGTTGGCTGGTAAATTAAGGGAAAGTTTGCAGATTTTCTGTTCTGCCATGCATGCAGATGACTGTCTGTGTGTGTGTGTGTGTGTGTCTGTGTGTGTGTGTGTGTCTGTGTGTGTGTGTGTGTGTGTGTGTGTGGTAGGTTTGTTCGCTACGTCACCGGAGCACCAGTGTGTATGTGTGCTAATCAGAAGTCAGAAAGGGAGTCACAGGTGAGAAGGGGATTGAGGAATAAGGATTTGGGAAGCCACACAGTTTTTCAACCTCAGCTGTGTGCGAGTGATGTTTTTAGATCTTAGGTCTTTTTGTAGGAGTTTTTAAATTTATAAAATAAAGGATTAACCTTAAGACGATGGCGGACCTCATTATTTGCACCAGTAAGCGTTGGAAATGGTTTCAAATTCCCTCCAGTGGCATTTTTCGTGGTCAGATACTACACAGTCTATGGTCCTTTTGACATTTTGTGTAAGGGGACATGATTGTATTGTAATAGAGAGCATGTTTGACATGAAATATTGTCTCATTGCTGAGCAGCTCACACAGGATCTGATCCCAGTTCTGAGAGAAATGAAGAGAATTAATGAATGAATTTGGCTGCTGGAAGCTGCTGTTGGCAGGTGCGTCCGTTTGTTACCAGCTTTTGGCAGGTGAGCTAAGAAGTTCGTTTTGGACCCAACCAAAATTATGATAAAAGAGAGACTAATCAGTTCATCCTGAACAACAACAACAACAACGGCAACATGCTCGGCAGGAGTCCAGACACACAGCTGACCACAAAAGATCGTTTCCCCCTCTCATTCCCCCTGCTCTGGTGTTTCCCCCTCTCATTCCCTCTGCTCTGGTGTTTCCCCCCTCTCATTCCCTCTGCTCTGGTGTTTCTTTCTCTCTCTTTCCCCTTGCTCTGGCGTTTCCTCTCTCATTCCCCCTGCTCTGGCCGTTTCCCCTCATCCCCCTGCTCTGGTTCCGCCTCCTCCTCCCTGCTCTGGTGTTTCCCCCTCTCATTTCCCCCTTTTCCTCTGGCGTTTCCCCCTCTCATTCCCCCTGCTCTGGTGTTTCCCCTCTCATTTCCCCTGCTCTGGCGTCTCCCTCCCATTCCCCCTGCTCTGGTGTTTCCCCTCTCATTCCCCCTGCTCTGGTGTTCCCCCCTCTCATTCTCCCTGCTCTGGCGTTTCCCCCTCCTTTTCCCCTTCTCTGGCGTTTCCGCCTCTCATTCTCCCTGCTCTGGTGTTTCCCCCTCTCATTCCCCCTGCTCTGGGGTTTCCCCCTCTCATTTCCCCTGCTCTGGGGTTTCCCCCTCTCATTTCCCCTGCTCTGGTGTTTACCCCTGTCATTCCCCCTGCTCTGGTGTTTACCCCTGTCATTCCCCCTGCTCTGGTGTTTCCTCCTCTCATTACCCCTGCTCTCATTCCCCCTGCCCAGAGCAGGAAGAAACGTAGCCAAATATATTCCTTTTTAAACCAAAACGTTGCAGTGTAAATATGGCCTGAAATCCCTGGCTCAGTGTTGCAACACGACTGTAGGACATCGCAGCCTGTCGCCGGCCTCCTCCTCTCTCTATTCCTCCTCTTTCTACTCCTCCTCTCTCGTCTCTGTGAACTCCCCGGGGAGCAGAGCAGTCTGGTGGTTCCTGTCAGCCAAGAGGAGGGTCAGAGGTCAGCGTCTCATCCCAGAAACAGAGCACCGTCTGGGGGATAGAGGGGCCCAGCGGAGAGGCTGCAGATCAAGGACGCACTCTTTCATCCGTGGCAGAGAAGAGGAGAGGAGAGGAGTGGAGGGAATGAAGAGGGAGAAAAGCAGCGGGGATAGGGAGGAAAGAGGTGAGAAAAGGAAAAGACTAAAGGAAGAAATACACTGAGATGAAAGGAAAGATGATGAATCGAGGGGGGCAAGAGAGTGAAAATAGGATAAGAAGGAAAGGATGAGAGTGGAAGAGGAGGGACAGTGTGAGGGAGAGAGGTAGGTGATTTGAGGGATAGAGGTAGGTGAGTAGGAGGGAGAGAGGTAGGTGAGGAGGAGGAGGGAGAAGAAAGAGAGGATGGAGGAGGTTAGAGGAGATGACAACTAAGGAAGAGGAGAGAAAGAACAAGTAGTAAACGATAGAGGACAGGAGAAGAGGGAGTAAAGGGAATGGGGAAAAGAGAAAAGAGAGGAAAGATGAGAGAAGAGGGGGAGAGAAGAAATGGAAAGAGAGAGGAGATAAGGAGAAGTGGGGAAGAAAGAGAGCAGATGGAGGAGAAAAGGTGATAAAGGACTGATGGGAGGAGGAGAGGAAGGAAAAGAAGACAGAAGATGAGGAGATGCGGGAGTAAGGAGGGAGGAACGAGAGGAGAAAAGTGGAGAGAGGAAAGAGAGGAGAGATAGGAGAGAGACCAAAGAGAGGAGAGAGAGGAGAAATAGGAGAGAGGAGCGATAGGAGAGAAGAGAGAGGAAAGAGTGGAGGGAGTAGAGAGAGAGGAGAGAGGAAGAAGAGGAAAGAGAGGAAGGAGGAGAGAGGAAGGAGAGGAAAGAGAGGAGAGAGGAGAGAAGAGAGATGAAAGAGATGAGAGACAGATGAGAGAGAAAGGAAAGGAGAGAAAGGAGAGAAAGGAGAGAGAGGAACGAGAGTGGCGAGGGAAATATGTGTGAAAGTCTCGGAGGACTCGAGTGTTTGAAAGGAGGAGCAGCAGTATTCCCATGCAGAAGAGAGGAGGGAAGATCCCTCCATGTATTATTGATGGGAGGAGGAGGAACAAGAGGAGAGAGAGAGAGAGAGAGAGAGAGAGAGACGAGAGAAGAAGGAGAGGAGAGAGGAGAGGAAAAAGAAGAGGAGGGAAGATCTCTCCATGAATTATTGATGGGAGGAGAGAGAGCAGAGCCGATCAAACGCTGTTTGAGCCGATCTTGCAGCCCAGCACAGTGTTTGCTCGCTGGGTAAAAACCCTCCCATCTCCCCCCTGGGTTACTGATCTTCATACCAGGGCTGAGGGAACAGCACGCACTTCCAACGCACGATGCAAAAGGTCCTTCGCGGGTTATTCACATCTACAGCGTGAAGATGGAAGAATAATGCAAACAACGGGCCAATCATACCTGGCAGATGATAAGCTATGTTGCAGCGTGGTTGCATTTCAACAGGCCGTAGCATCGCCAAGGAATAAAGAGATGAATAAAATATCAGCCATACATACGCTCAGAAACAGCATCACATTGCTTCTATCTCCGGTTGGTTTATGTCAAAATGTACAACCATATGTTAATGTTTTGACACTGTAAAGAATAAGAACATCATTCTGCAATTGAAAACAGTTGATGTGTTTTGCTTGTGTATTTACGTAACATTTCTTTTTATTTAAAGATAAGCAAAGATGTGGACAGAGGTTTTCTTCCTCATATAAGGACACTTTATTTAGAAAATGAAAAGACATTTTGAAAGGAATTTGTTTAGTTAAGATGGTTTTTTTTTCAGTTGTTTAAAGCAACCGGGGGGTAGTTATATTTGGAGAAAGACTTAGAACATACTGGGCCCTATTTCCCAGAAGAAGTTAAGGAGAAAACACAAGACTTTCACCCAGGAAACAGGTGTTCATGTCCTTGAAGAAGTTAAGGAGAAAACACAAGACTTTCACCCAAACAGGTGCTCATGTCCTGAAGAAGTTAAGGAGAAAACACAAGACTTTCACCCAGGAAACAGGTGCTCATGTCCTGAAGAAGTTAAGGAGAAAACACAAGACTTTCACCCAGGAAACAGGTGCTCATGTCCTGAAGAAGTTAAGGAGAAAACACAAGACTTTCACCCAGGAAACAGGTGTTCATGTCCTGGAAGAAGTTAAGGAGAAAACAGAAGACTTTCACCCAGGAAACAGGTGTTCATGTCCTGGAAGAAGTTAAGGAGAAAACACAAGACTTTCACCCAGGAAACAGGTGTTCATGTCCTGAAGAAGTTAAGGAGAAAACACAAGACTTTCATCCAGGAAACAGGTGTTCATGTCCTGTGAGTACTACTTAAGGGGACCGTGTTTTAACCCAAACCACAATCTTTTTTCTTATCCTAACTAGTCGTTTTGGTGTCTTAAATCGTCGTCGCAGCATGCTGCTCACCTTTTGTCGGCTAAACTCAACTATAAAGAGCGCTGAAGCAACCGTCCCCTCACGGTGCTCTGTACCCGGCTCACAGTCACCTTTTCTCGGCAAAATTTAACTGTGAAAGAGCTAAACTTAACTATCACCTGACCGACCGGCGGTCGACCAAATGTCGTAGGGCATCGTACGAATTGTTGTGCATGAGTTTATGTACGATATCAGACGAAGCCGTCATGAAAGTGGTTTGAGTTCTTCTGATTGGATAGCAAACATTAATTGGTCAGTTCCAGATCAGACTGGATTCAAATCAAACAACAAAAAGATGAGTACAACTGTACAGCTGTGGATTTATTGTGAAAATGTGCTTCAAACCAGGAGTAAATAAGTATAGGGCTGTGCCATTTCCAGCAAACTGACATTCGACGCACTCAATGCAAGGACAATACATGATAACACTGAGATGAACGACTCAAAGACATTTCAACAGGCGCTCAATAGACGCGGCAGGAAATTACACTGACGTCGAAATGGTGCTGAAGGAGAACATAACGTCAAATCACTGCTATACGAACACTGATGGATTGGTGTGTTTAATGTTTGCAGGAAAGTCAAGGTCAGCATCAATCAGCAGCATATAAACCAAGGGCTGTCCACAAAGGCGCCAAAGCCCATAGAAAAAAACATAAAGTTACCATATGAGGCAATAAAAGAGAAATAAATGCAAATGTATGAATGCATTTCTGTGTGTAATACTATTTGACAGACATTACACAGTGAGCAGTAGGTCTAAGACATCAGAGGGTATTGGACCAAATCACATCTAAAGTAGAGAACACGAGAGAAAGGAGCATATAACTTCAGTGGATATTGGACTAAAGCACGGCAAAAATACCGGGGGAAATATGATTAAAGCAGGTCTGAAAACGCAAGAGGATATTGGACAGAATCTGGGCTAAAACACAAGTGAATATTAGACCCAAAAAAATTGATATAACTTGGCCCAAATCTGGGCTTAAACACAACTGAATATAAGAGCAAAACTAGGCTACAATATCGGTGGATATTGGACCCAAAAAAGGACATAACTTCAGTGGATATTGGCCCAAATCAGAGCTTAAACACAACTGAATATCTGACCAATAATAGGACACAACATCAGTGGATATTGGACCAAACCAGGGCTAAAACACAACTAAATATATAACAAATGATATGCTACAATATTTGTGGATATTGGACCAAATCTGGGCTAAAACACAACCGAATATTAGACCAAAGATAGGCTACGGTATTTGTGGATATTGGCCCAAATCAGGGCTTAAACACAACTGAATATTAGACCTAAAAATGGATTTAAATAGGCCCAAATTTTGGGCTAAAACACAACTAAATATAAGAGCAAAGCAAGGCTACAATATTGGTGGATACTGGACCAAAAAAAGGAGATAACTTCAGTGGATATTGGACCAAAACAGGGTCGATATACCACAGATAATTTGATCAAATCAGGGCTAAAAAAACAGAAAATAGTATATCAAAGATTGGCCACGGTATTTTTGGATATTGGCCCAAATCAGGGCTTAAACACAACTGAATATCTGACCAATAATAGGACACAAAATCAGTAGTTATTGGACACAACTAAATATATAACAAACAATATGCTACAATATGTGTGGATATTGGACCAAATCTGGGCTTAAACACAAGAGAATATTAGACCAAAAAAAGGAGACAACCTCAGTGGATATTGGACCAAAGCAGGGAAGAAATACCATAGAAGATTCAATGGAAGCAGGGCTACAAGGACCAAAGAATGCTGGATCGAACTATGATCTTGGATCAGTGGATATTGTGGCTAACGAAGGCTAAAGACAAAAGAGAATACCAGATGAAAGCAGGGCTAAAATACAATGTAATATTGGACCAAAGCAGGGTGAAAACATCAATGGATATTGGTTGAAAGCAGGGCTTTATATATATATATATATATATATATATATATATATATATATATATATATATATATATATATGGGAGAAAGAGGAGAGAGAGTAGAGAGGAAAGATAGGAGAGATTGGAAAGAAAGGAGAGAGATGAAATATAGGAGAGAGGAAAGAGAGGAGAGAGAGGAGAGAGGAAAGAGGAAAGATTAGAAAGAGGAAAGAGGAGAGAGAGGAAAGATAGGAGAGAGAGGAGAAAGAGGAAAGAGAGATGAGAGAGGGAAGATAGGAGAGAGAGGAGAGAGAGGAGAGAGGAAAGAGGAAAGATAGGAGAGAGAGGAGAGAAGGAAGATAGGAGAGAGAAGAGAGAGGAAAGATGAGAGATAGGAAAGAAAGGAGAGAGAGGAGAGAGGAAAGATAGTAGAGAGGAAAGATAGGAGAGAGAGGAGAAAGAGGAAAAAGAGATGAGAGAGGGAACATAGGAGAGAGAGGAGAGAGGAAAGAGGAAAGATAGGAGAGAGGAGAGAGAGGAGAAAGAGGAAAGAGAGATGAGAGAGGGAAGATAGGAGAGAGAGGAGAGAGGAAAGATAGGAAAGATAGGAAAGAGGAAAGATAGGAGAGAGAGGAGAGAGAGGAGAAAAAGGAAAGAGAGATGAGAGAGAGGAGAGACGAAAGATAGGAGAGAGGAGAGAGGAAAGATAGGAGAGGAGAGAGAGGAGAGAGGGAAGATAGAATTATAGCCATAATGGTATGGCCCAAACCAGGATGTTAGCAAGTTACCTACAAGAGTGTGATAACAGAATATAGAAAGCCAGGATCATTACTGGGTTTATTTGAGTGTACCTTCAGCCCTGGAGCATGCAGCTTTAAATGCAGTACAGAAGTGTTTTCAGTGTTTCCATTAAAAGCTCATAAAAAGTCCAACCTGATCTGTTCTCATCAAGAGGTTTCGGCTTAATGTCTTTATATGCAAATGAGGAGTTAGAGCTTTGAAACTGCTGTGCTGTTACAAACAACAACAAAAACATGATTGAATGTTGTCCTCCTCTCAACATTCACACGGTGAACAACACACCTTTAAAAACCGTGCACTAGGGAATTATGTCTAAAATAAGGCCCTAAGGCCTGTCAAATCTGACTCCAATTTATCAATTCCCGCGCCTTCTTACATCGGACTTCAGTTTACACTACTTACTACTTACTTTACACAAGGATTAATCGGAGACTACAGTTCAGTTCAGTCAATCAATCAATTTATTTATAGAGCACTTTTCATACACAAAATGTAGCACAAATTGCTTTACAGTTAAAAGCAACCCTCCCATCACATAAATGCATCCCCCAGACACACACACACTCACCACCAACATCCACACACACCCTCTCTCATATACACAATAAAATTAACATGTGGCTGAGCACGGAGAAGCTAGAAGTTAAAAAGGTGCGTCTTGAGCCTGCTCTTAAAAAGCTGGCAAAGTTCACTGAGTCCAGCATAAGAGTTACAGCACAGCTGTGGGTTCACAAACTACCGGTAAGTTTCCCTAGCAATAGACATAAAGTCAGGGCTGGTCCACCAAGATCTCGTCTGAATTGTGAGCCCTGATCTGTTCTCTCCCTCAATTTTTTATCCTGTCTTCTCGTTTCTAGACAGAAACTGGTATCTTCAAAGACACACATGCCAAGGTTGGGGTCTCTGTCTGGGACAACTACCTCGTCTCCTCTCGCAACCTTCAAACAATGCCCCTCTATACCATAAAAGCCTAAAATATTTTCATGACTTAAGTTTAACCTTCTGTGCATCAGAGGTCACCCGGAGTACTTTTAACCACTTCCTAAATGACTAACACAGCTCTTTTGCAACGAGCACATACACACATTTTGTTAATAACATATTTCGACAACGGTTCAACAACAAATGTTGCCCCGATGGCCCGGGGCAACTAAAACGTCATGTTGGGCAAGTAAATTATGACAACCCACTTCCCCGTTCGGGCATCATCGTATCATGAATGACATCATCGTTCTCGTGCCCCCGCCCCCCACCCCTGTCGGAGAATGTTTGATTGTGCAAGCTGCCAATCAAGAACTGAGTTGGTGATGGATGCTTATTTTTTTTTTTTTTTACCAAAATTTTTTTTGAGGTTTTGTATGAAGTTTTTGCCTCTTTTTTAAAAAAAAGATTTTAAATTATTAGTATTTTTTTTTTTACTTGTTTCTGTTTTTCTTTACGTTTATGTGTTTCAACTTTTTTCCGACATTTATTATCAGGTCCTTAAGAAGAGCACTCAGCCTTGCTGCAATTTTTTTTAAAAGTAGTCACTGGTATGCACGCTACGGTACTGCAACGTAAAAATCTCACTGTTTTCCCCGTAGGCCACCAGTGTGGAAAGATGAACTGCTTCCAGTAATACTGGAACTGCAAACAAGGTCAGGTATGACTCTTTCTACTTTGAATTTTCATTTAGGTGCAGCACAAGTGTGTGTGTGAGAGAGACAGAAGTAAACAGAAAAGAGAGAGAACAGTAGGACAGAGTGATGGGGAGCATAACAGGAATTTAAATGCTGTGTTTGTGTACGAGACGTGTGTGTGTGTGTGTGTGTACAATGTCCTCATATGATTGTGTTTATTTTCTGCGCTGGTGGATGTCCACGCTCATATCTCCTTCACGCAAGACTTGTTACAGAGCGACAGACAGACTTTTGTGCCAGCAGTGATTTAAAAATACAACCTCTCCAATCATCTGCATACAATCAGCAGGCACAGTGTGTGTGTGTGTGTGTGTGTGTGTGTGTGTGTGTGCGTGTGTGTGTGCAGTCCGAAGCACCTGGACGCGTAAATCAAAGCAACAAGCAGCCAGTCGCGGTCGCTGCAGGAAGGAAGAAGGAAACAACGTGAAGGACGAACAGACATACTCTGACAGCTGTAATAAATCCTCTCAGAGCCATTTTTCTCTTGTTTTTGTGTCTGCAGGACTCATCAGGTCGAATCGATAGTTCGGTCCCCCCGACTTTCATTTCAGCCTAGATTGGTATTAATGACAGTTTTGGGGAAAGAAAAAAAAAAAAACTGTGTGGAAGGCACTCTGACAACAGTAAACTTTGACACGCAGTAAAGTTTTTAAACGTTTTCTATCGGTGTATTTTGCTTCTGGAAGACCAGGCTTTTGTTAAAACCTTATTCAGCCACGAAATGTGTGATCCCCAAGAGGGCCTTGGGACTGATATCACTCACCCATATTGAATGTAATCACTAGATCGAATGGGCGTTATCGGCCTTTGTGTGCTTCCAAGGCTGCAGCCCCTGAATTGGGACATAGCTTTTGTCGCTCTGGGCCCTATCTTGCACCCAGCGCAGCGCAAAGCCCGACGCAAGTGTCTTTATTAGTTTAAGAAAGACCCAGTTGTCAGTTTCCCGTCCAGCGCCCATGTCGTTTAAATAGCAAATGCACCTGCGCCCATCTGTGGCCCATGGGCGTGCTGGTCTTACAGGGAGGTGTGTTCAGGTGCATTCTGGGCGTGCTGGTCTTACAGGGAGGTGTGTTCAGGTGCATTCTGGGCGTGATGGTCTTACAGGGAGGTGTGTTCAGGTGCATTGTGGGCGTGCTGGTCTTACAGGGAGGTGTGTTCAGGTGCATTGTGGGCATGCTGGTCTTACAGGGAGGTGTGTTCAGGTGCATTGTGGACGTGCTGGTCTTACAGGGAGGTGTGTTCAGGTGCATTGTGGACGTGCTGGTCTTACAGGGAGGTGTGTTCAGGTGCATTCTGGGAGTATTGCTATCTTGAGGCAGCGGGAAGTGATCGCACCATTGACCAACAAAAACCTGGTCTAAAGACAATTAATGAAAATACACTCTATTTCAAAAACTGATGAACCTAATTCCTATTATTCAATACTTATAACATTTTCTCATGTACGCCTTTCAACAGCAAGGGAAATATGAATAAACTCCGAACTGGGCAGCAAGTCCCGAACATCTTCAGAGCAGAGTGATGTTGTGACAGCAGTGACAGAGAGACAGCCAGCTCACACCTTCAATCGTCCTTATTTATTTATTTATATATTTATACTGTTGTTGTTTTCACTGTCAGCAGAAGAGCATCATTTCAAACTGTACTGGAGTGGTGGCAACTGGAGTCTGGAGACGAGACCGTCTGGATGACACGCACTTTGGTGTCTAATTAGCAAAATATGAATTAGAAAATGTATGGCGGCAGAGTTCAGCGTGTCTTCCTGGTGATTGGGATTGGGATCAATGAGGACGCAACACAGAGAAAATTGTTGGTGATTTAACAGAGGTGACGGGTGAGAGAGAGAGAGAGAGAGAAAGAGAGAGAGACATTGAGATTGAGAGAGAGAGATTGAGAGAGAGAGACATTGAGATTGAGAGAGAGAGAGATTGAGAGAGAGAGAGAGAGAGAGAAAGATTGAGATTGAGAGAGAGACATTGAGAGAGAGAAAGAGAGAGAGAGACATTGAGAGAGAGAAAGAGAGAGAGAGACATTGAGAGAGATAGAGAGAGACATTGAGAGAGAGAGAGACTGAGAGAGAGAGATTGAGAGAGACATTGAGAGAGACAGAGACATTGAGAGAGAGAGAGAGAGAGAGAGAGAGAGATAGAGAGAGACATTGAGAGAGAGATGTGTTGACATTTTGAGTTTTATTTATTAGAGTTGTCTGAATAATTATTGATCTATTTTTGAATTAGTTTAAAATCAGCAGAATTTCTGCAGATTGTCTGCAGAATGTCTGGCCCTGATGATGAGGACAAAACAGTGTGTGTGTGTGAGAGTGTGTGTGTGTGAGAGTGTGTGTGTGAGAGTGTGTGTGTGTGTGTGTGTGAGTGTGTGTGTGTGTGAGTGTTGTGTGTGTGTGTGTGTGTGTCTAAGAAAATATATTCTTTCTGCCTGTATGAGCTTTCCAACTGCACAAACAAAACTGTTGCAGTCAGTACCACACACACACACACACACACACACACACACACACACACACACACACACACACACACACACACACACACACACACACACACACACACACACACACACACACACACACACACACAGAGCCATTAGCAGAGTGCTAGGTGCTGGCTGTGGTGTCAGACAGCCAGATGAGGTCTGAGCCGCCGTCGTGGCTTCCCGCCTCATTTCCATCCATTACTGCGGGCCGAGGCTCAGAAAGCTCATTTGGCTCCATTAGAGGCCGGAGCGCTCCGTCCAATCACAACAGCCAAATCAATCCACGCTTCAGCGTCGCTCTTCTCATTCGCTTTTTTTTTTTTTTTTCAGGACAGAAAAGAAGGTATGAAGGTCGCGTAGGTTTTCAGACAAACACTCAATCTGCAATCTGGTAAACACACAGATATGACGGATGAGAAGTATCCATATATATATATATGTATATATATATATATATATATATATATATATATATATATATATATATATATATGTCTGCAAAAATTGTCTTTTTTCAGTAGTAGTACTACTGAAAAGACAGCTTTTGCAGACATATATATATATATATATATATATATGTCTGCAAAAATTGTCTTTTTTCAGTAGTATACTAAACGGAATTAAACCACTCCAAAAATGACTAATGAATTAATATAATGAATTAAAACCCCTATTTGGGGCATTTTTAGGCCTTTAGTGACAGGACAGCTGAAGAAATGAAAGTGGAGAGAGAGGACATGCAGCAAAGGGCCGCAGGTCGGAGCCGAACCCAGGGCCCGTTGACAGGAATTTTGGGCCCCATGACAAAAAATCAAATTGGGCCCCCTCTGCGCAGCTGTTGCCACCACATCTCTAGGACCTAACTGTCCCATCAAAAGCTTTACAGAACTCTAATTAAAGGTTCTTGTAGTTCACTACTAGTACTAGCACCATATTTGCTGCTGGTGATTTGTACATGCTAGTATGCAGTTCACTATTTGATGCAAGATTAAAAGCAACCATAAAAAATGTGCTGAAGGCCATCTTTTACAGTCTCAATGTATTTTTATTGTAAAAACAAAATTATGATTATTATGAATTATTATTATATTAATGAAAGATTTTTAAAAAGAAAAACGAACAAACTTAAATATATATTAACTTTTCAATCAAAATAAATTAACACCATCCTCTCAAAACAATGAAAACAGCAGATTTTTTAAACTTAGCTGTACATATATGCCAACAAGAAAATAAAGTGGACATTGACCAGGGTCCACACCAGGGTTATTATAATATACTATAGGTATTATAGTATGGTTATTATAGTGTTTAGATCAAGTGATCACTAAATGAAAAGGTTTTGAGGTTTGGAATATGGTCATAACTAACAGTACCAGTGACATCAAATTAAAAGGTATGAATAAGAACAAAGGACTCCTGGAAACCCAAACTTTTCTCTCAAATAACTGGCATGTCATTGAACACAATGTTGCTGACCTTCTTCACTGGGACAGGGAGGGGCACAGTTAGGGGGAGACTGGGGTGCTGCTGACTCATCTGTTGTTAAGTCTGCTAAAAGGGGCAGGGACAATGATTGAATATGAATATCTTGCTAAACGTTTCCCTGCATTGATTAAATGGTGATTAAATGCAGGCTAACACTAGCCTAGTCTGTAGCTAGCTAGCTTATTTCACTATGGACATTAAGCCAACAGGTTAATACCACTCACAGACTAGAGGCTACCCACCTTTCTTGGTGAAAAACTGGGTTACAGTTTGACACCCTTTCCTTTGTCTTTCCTCTCTCTCTTTCCTTTTTTGAAAACCAAAATTTAATTTAACGTTACTTGGCAACATTGTGGTCACTGTAGTTCTGGCGCATCTACTGACTGCAACTAAACACCGTCGCTGAGTGCGCTAAGGCAGGACCAAACCATTTCATGCCAAAAACAAGTAAAAACAAAGAGATCATTCATTTTATTATTATATTTGAAATATATATACTGAATGATGATGGTTTAATAATTTTATATTTGTTTTTACCTATTTTTTGGGGCCCCTGTCAGTCATGGACCCTTGGAATTGTCCTAACTTTTCCCCCCTGCCCGCTGCGTCGAGGAGTACACCTCTATATATGGGCGCGCGTTCTACCAACTGAGCTATCCGGGCGCACTAAAACCCCCCTATTCTCATCAGACGCCAGAAACTTGTGGCTCCCCGTGATTACATGAAGCTTAAGAGCCACTGCTGTACAGACCCTCCAAGTCCACCAATCGGCTGTCACAAGACATGTTCACGTTTGTCACATGACAAGTTCACTAGCAGACGCTGTGCGTGCATTAATGAACGAATGATCTCATCAGTGATGGACGGAGTGAATAGAAATGATGGCACAAGTTAATTAGTGAGCGATGGAGTGAATAAATACGCAGATGCATGTGTGGGTGGATGAAGAGCACCTTTCTCTCTGCATAAAAACATAATAATATGAAAAACACAAATGAAATGGAGTCGAGCCACTCCAACATGACATTAAAACCCCCCTTCTTCTTATCAGACACCAGAGACTTGTGCTCGGGGGAATCGAAGCACAAAGAGGTCCAATCACGCAGCATCTGGCTGTGTTTTAAATATTCCATTATAGGAGCCATTAGGATAATTACAACACAGCCTCTTTAACCCATCTCACTGTAAATCCTTCTCTTTGTTTCCGCGCCACAGACGGACACTTTCACCCTCTTCTGGCCCACTTTGGAAAAAAAAATCTAAAAATGGTAAAGCCTGGAGAAATGCTAACGGGGAGAAATGACTTCAACAGGAATATATTTTTTACAAAAAAAGAGATAACAGACCTGCAGGGGTGGAAGGGGTTCAGCTCGAGGGCCGAAAAGCCAATTTCATCCCTATCTGTTTTATTCTTTGGCGTGTTTTTTTTATATTGGGATGATGAAGAGGAACAAAGAGAGGGGGCCACATCGGAGTTGTTTATCACATCTGATCTCGGCCGCAGAGAAAAGGGAAAATGAAAAAGGCATATTTGTGTTCGCTCTCTCGGAAACAGCGACGGGTCCTATTAATACAAAAGAAACACACACACACACTTCCTGTTTTCTGTATGAGTGGCGAAGCATAATTCGGTAGGTGGCAGCTGATAAATGTCAGGCCTTCTTTTCTGTGGAAAAACCGAATAATTGTAGCCCCCCCTTGTGTAACCAGGAACAGGAAGAGTTCTCTCAGATGTTTTGACCAAATAGCCTCTGCGTGATATTACCGGTTATAATAGAAAGGCCAAAGTCTCCTTCTGGTCTGCAGTCAACAGCCTTGTTTCTCATCGGAGACCAAGACCAAGACAGGGAGAGACAGAGTCAAGACCAAGACCAAGACAGGGTGAGAGACCGAGGCCAAAGTCTCCCTCTGGTCTGCAGTCAACAGCCTTGTTTCTCATCGGAGATGAAATCCATGACGAAAGATCTGATGAAAGAAGAATGTGAGCTGCAGAAAATGTTGATCTGATGATAGAAATAACAACCATCGGCCAGTGTTTTAGTCCAGACCACCTAAACCGAGACCAAGTCATCACCAAGACCAGAGTGGCTCACAAGACCAGACCGAGACTTTGAGGGTTTGAGACCAAGACCAAGTCAAGACTAAGACCAAAGACTTTCTTCATTAAAGAAAAATGCAGACATGTATATGATAAATCACGAGGTGAAATCAGTCTGTTTGCCAGATTGCAGTATGACTGTCAGTTAGTTTTATTTAAACGTTATGAACCATAACCCAAACTCTTGAAGACCAAGGGCGAGACAGAGTCAAGACCAAGACCATCTTTTTCTTTTGTTCTTATTCCACATTCTTTCCTCTTCCTCCTGCGGCAACATTTCTTCCTCATTATTACACCCTCTTCCTCCCTCTCCCCTGCTCTTTCTGCTTCTTTTATCGTATCATCTTCAAGCTATTATTTCCTCTTCTTCCTCCTTTTCTTCTAACTTTCTCCCTCCCTCATTCATCAGCCCCCAAACCCTCTTCTTCTTCCTTCTCCTCCTCTGCTGTTCTGCCTCTTCGTCGCTCGCCCTCTGCTCCTTCCCTGGCAGTGTTTATAATGAGCTCTCTCTCTCTCCCCCTCTCTCTCTCTCTCCCTTTTTTTTTCTCTCTCTCTCTCTCTCTAGAGTTTAAAGACTATTTGTCCATTGACATATATATCTAAAGAACACTAGAACCTAACACGTATATGGCTCTTCCGTGACAGGCAGACCGCTTTTATAAAAACAGGCTAACGATTACTTTCTGTCGCCCAGCAGATAAATTACGGTACAGTCAGGAGAAGCTCACAGGCAATCGTGGGGACGTGGAGGCATCGTACAGTCAAGGGAGAAGCCCATAGAGAGTCTACCAGAAGACCTACAACTTTCAGACAGGTTGCTCACGTCACAGCTACGTCGTTAAGCTCTGACGCTGCGCAGCACGCTCAGCCATCACCGGAAAAGTGCTTCTAATTCAGGGGTTTTCAAACTTTTTGTGTGTGTGGACCACTTTTGCAGACCTCCTCATAATACACATAATAAAATATGTCTACACACAGTCCTACCTGAATTAATCCGCACCTCTTAATTAATAGGCCTACTAGCACTAAAACTATAACTGGTCATCGCATCAGTACACACATGTTTAATTTATTTATCTACTCCAGCCCGAGGGCATAATCAGGTTCATTTGAACAACAGGCTTATTTCCATAGAAATGGAGTATTAAATCTATACATTAATAAGAACTCTTAGATACAGTAAAAATTTCAACACCTTTGGCGATTTAAGGGTTAGGGTAAGGGCCGAGCGCCACTAGCCTATTTTAGTAATCACACAATAACTTGACAATTTAATTTAAATTTTATATCAATATATATATTCTTATATTCTTATATTTTTATGGGAATTTCCTAGTAAAATGAAGGTTAAAAAAACTATTATTTGATATTTTATTTTCCTTTTTTCCACGGACCGCCTGCAGTACCCTCACGGACCACTAGTGGTCCACGGACCACAGTTTGGGAATGACCGTTCTAATTGACTTCACCGGTCTCCGTTGAAGTCTATGGCATCGCTGTGTCCATTTCTTTCACTGTCTAGGTTTTAAAGTCTTGTGTTTTTTCCTTAAAGTTGCTCTGTCATATAAAACCGTTTTTACTTGCATTTTTTGAAATATGTTGAAATAAGCAGAGAAATCAGGCCAATTACAAAAGCTGGTCAGTCTGACATCATACTGCCTGAGCTCATTACTATTCATGATTAATTAGTAATATACTATTACTATTACTATTCTCATTGGCTAGCTGTTAGCCAATTAGATTCAAACAGCTTAGCTTGTTGAATATTAATGAGAACTGGCAAAAATCGAGCTGAGTCTTCTTGCAGGCTTTCTATACCACGCTAGAATGGCTTGAAACAAGGTAACCAAAACATTTGTACAGAGTCCAGAACTTCGGACATTACCACAAAGTAATACGTGTAGCAGGGCACCTTTAACTTGTTCCGGGACATAAATGCTCCCCACCCTCTTGAAAGCCCTGTGTTTTATGACCCAAACATCCCCCCCCCCCCACCCAACCTTCTCCCTATACCAGGACATTCACGCTCTTATACAGCAGCAGTCAATGTGCTGCTGACAGTAATAAATACGTGGAATACATACCAATTACATTCTTTTTCGTAGCTATATGTATGAATGGTTCATGAGAACAGCCTGTCCTTCAGCTCCATCACTTCATTCCCCACTCTCAAATATATCTCTGCCTGTCCTCTGTAACTCCCTTGCAGTCCTCCATCACTTGTCTTTTATCCCTTCACATCCTTTCACCTTCTCTTGATCCATGATCACATTTTGAGTACTGTTGACCCCTCCGTTATCACTCTTTATGCCTCATGTTGCCACCCGTTATGTCTCTCTATGAGTCATTCTGTCCTACAGTCCTTTCCAACCCAATACCAAAATCTATTTATACCTTTCTTTATCCTCTGCCATTCTTCCGACCCTCCAGCATCCTTTATATTCTTCTACTGCCCCTTTCTACCCTTCTATTAGTTCATTTTAAAGAGCTCTTTCAGTCATTGTCAACCCTCAGTCATCCCTTTAGCCATTCAATCAGTCTTTTATACAATCAGTCTTTTATCCTTTGACCCCTTAACCATCCCTTTACAACTTCAATCAGCCTTGTTTTATATCTTTTCCCCCATTTAACAACACTGTGATCCATCTGTCAGCCTGTATACCCTCTGTGTCTTTATGTCTTCCTTATAAACCCTTCTAATACCCCGTTGACCCCTCTGTTATCCTTTATAATCCCTTTACAAACCTATCATCCCTTCAACCCAACTATTTACCATTTACGCCCATGTCTCTTCCCTTTACTACCTTCTGTAATCCACCTCAATAAGGCCTTCTAACCAATCAAATTTCGTAATAAACTGATAATTGCTTGCTGTTATTGGCTGCAAGCAAAACAATACAAATTAGGGGTGTCACGTTTCGGATATGAACCAAAAAGTTGATCGAAATGAGCTCTTGATTTGGACTTCAGAAATCAGAACGGCATAGCTTACCGGCTGGTAGCATGCAGCTAAAAACACAGAGTAACGTTAGCTTATAACAGCAGCCTGCAGCTAAAGACACAGAGTAACGTTAGCTTATAACAGCAGCCTGTAGGTAAAGACACAGAGTAACGTTAGCTTATAACAGCAGCCTGCAGCTAAAGACACAAAGTAACGTTAGCTTATAACAGCAGCCTGCAGCTAAAGACACAGAGTAACGTTAGCTTATAACAGCAGCCTGTAGGTAAAGACACAGAGTAACGTTAGCTTATAACAGCAGCCTGCAGCTAAAGACACAAAGTAACGTTAGCTTATAACAGCAGCCTGCAGCTAAAGACACAGAGTAACGTTAGCTTATAACAGCAGCCTGCAGCTAAAGACACAGAGTAACGTTAGCTTATAACAGCAGCCTGCAGCTAAAGACACAGAGTAACGTTAGCTTACCGGCTGGTAGCATGCAGCTAAAGACACAGAGTAACGTTAGTTTACCGGCTGGTAACATGCAGCTAAAGACACAGAGTAACATTAGCTTACCGTCTGGTAGCATGCAGCTAAAGACACAGAGTAACGTTAGCTTAACAGCAGCCTGCTGTAATTTTACTACATGAAGCTGAGAATACTGCTGTACTTTTACTACATGAAGCTGAGAATACTGGACAACAGTACAACTAGCAGGAGACAAGTTATAACTGAGGTAAGTTTGGAGACCCTACCTTATTTAATCATTAAATTAAAGCGGTCATGGTGCAAAGGACCCTAGGGTGAGATTACTCCGAACCATACCTTTAATTACCCCTCACACCTCTCTATCCATCTCTGTCACGGCTCTATCGTTTACCTTTCTACCCATTTATACACTTAAAAAAGTCCTTTATATACAACTCTATGATCCATTTACATCCATCTATCATCCTTCTTACCCCTGTACCATTCCTCTTCACTGCACTGTCATCCCCTTGACCTCTCTTTATCATTGACTGCTCCATCCTCTCTCTGACCCTTTCCATCATGTGTCTGACCTCTGGATGAGGGATTTTCATCCCTTCATCTTCCTCCTGACATCCTCTCTCTCTCTCTCTCTCTCTCTCTCTCTCTCCACCTGCCGTGATCGCGGTTCTCTGTTCCTCTTTTAATATAAACGCGCTGTCGATATCTTCTATAACAGACTCAATGGCAGCTATCTTTGTCGTAAACAAATTAAACCCAAGCGCTCTTTTTGTGATGTGGTTGATTACGTTACTGTTGATCTGTCCATCATCGTATAGAGTGCCCCGACAATGATAAATTTAAATAGTCCAAACATGGTATAGAGCAAATCAATCATATTAATACCGTTGTCATGCATGAACCATCCACATATGCACAATTTGGTAAAAAGAAACCCAAATTTCGGATTTGGATCAAATTTGACCCGAGGACAACAGGAGGGTCCATGGACGTCCTGTGCTGGGTGGGATGTCCTGTGTGATTTTAAAATGTCATTCCCGTTGTGTTTTTTTAATGTGTTCTTCGCATGACTATTATTAGCCTGGAAAAACCCTGACGAACTTCTGGCAAATTTGAGATTTGTCAGTCTGGCCAAGAGCCCTTCAAGAACATTTCCAATGTCCCCAAAATCGAGGCACCAATCACAACCGCTGAGGAGGGCTCTACACCAATCACAACCATTGAGGCGGGCTCTACACCAATCACAACCGTTGGGGCGGGCTTTACACCAATCACAACCGTTGAGGCGGGCTCTACACCAATCACAACCGTTGAGGCGGGCTCTACACCAATCACAACCGTTGGGGCGGGCTCTACACCAATCTTTCTTCATCTAATTCTTATTCTAACCCTTATAATGACCCTCTCTCTGCTTCCTTTTTCTTTTTCTTCTCTCCGTTCCAGTCATTCAGTCTTTCTTTCTTTCCTTCTGCTTCTTTCTCTCTACATTTTATTTTCGTTTCACTTCCTTTCTCTTCCCTTCAATCATCCACTTCTCCTTCCTGCAATGTGGTATCTTTTTCTCCCGTGTGTGTGTGTGTGTGTGTGTGTGTGTGTGTGTGTGTCTGTGTGTGAGTGCATGTGTGCGTGCAGCATATCATGATACTGGGAGCACTGGGGTATTTCCACTATCTCTAATTGAACAAAACATACAAGCACACAGACACTCTGTTATCCATATACATGAAAAACACACACACACACACACACACACACACACACACACACGCACAAGAAGACATTTTCAAAGTGAATATTAAAGATTAATATCGGACACAACAGCGGCACTCACACAGCCAACAACACTAGCCTGGTTCTGGCTGTATATGTAAATCATTCAGCATTTACATCAAACTCATTTCATGTATTTACAAAACAGAAAGAAAAAAAAACGTCAATGACTATCAATAAATAATGTTTGTGTACAAACAGCAAAAACTTCAAGAGAGGATATCAAGTAATAAATAATCAAAGAGACATTTTAAAAGGCTCGGCTAGGACAAACTCATAACAGGTTTAGCATCTACAAACATGCAGCCAGGGAATAAAGTTGTAAGTATATCACTTTCCTATGCTGGTCTTACAGGGAGGTGTGTTTAGGTGCATTCTGGGCGTGCTGGTCTTACAGGGAGGTGTGTTCAGGTGCATTGTGGGCGTGCTGGTTTTACAGGGAGGTGTGTTCAGGTGCATTCTGGGCGTGCTGGTCTTACAGGGAGGTGTGTTCAGGTGCATTCTGGGAGTATTGCTATCTTGAGGCAGCGGGAAGTGATCGCGCCATTGACCATATAAAGACCAATAATGCAATAATAATGTATACTATATTAATCCCGCAAGGGGAAATTACAATGTTTTCACATTACACAAAGGCCTGAATTACACACACATGCTCAGTACCTATACGTGAACTGATGGAGAGATGTCAGAGTGGGGGGGCTGCCCATGGAAAGGGGCCCTGTGCAGCTGGGGGTTCGGTGACTTGCTCAAGAGCACCATGGCAGTGCAGAAGCACAAATCAGCCTTTAACTTTACAGTCGTTTCTTTTCTTCAGCACTCGTTCCTCTCTTCCTGCAGTCCCCTCGTCGTCTCCTGCTGCTCTTTATTTTACAACTCATCAGGTGATCGCTTCACGCTCTCAGCATTGACACATCCCCCCCCATAAAATGCTCTACTTTTGGTAATATTTGTCGGTTAATAACATTTAACATGGACATTAACATTAATGTATATATGTAGAATATCATCCACCTTGATGTGTCCTTCTCTGGCTCTTAAACTTTTACTTTTATGAATTTATTTTAACGTCCTGTCACAATGGCTAATGTGCGTTTCTCTTTGCCTCCCAGGCCTGTTGGAGGAAGATGAGTTTTGATCTGAGAAATCGTCACTCCTACCTCCCAAAGCGTCTCTCAGATGGAATAAGTTCCTTCGGCGGAGGAAGAGAACTGTAATTATGACTTGATCTGTTTGTTAATTTTAATGTGCTTTGTAATATCCCATCCCATTTGAACGCAGTGTTAATATCAGCTGCCGGTGGTCTCAGTTTGAGGCGACTCCTGCTAATGTGAAGGTGTCAGATTTTCCTTTTCGGCATCAATAAAATATGCCCGCATTAACTTGGGAGACATTAGTATAATTACCGTAGCATAACAAGACCGTCACTGAGCCTGTAGCAGCCTCCGAATTTTACATTCTGACCGTGTGGTGCAGATTCAGACTCAGAGGGAAATCTGTTGTTCAAACAGAGCAAAGACATTAGCTCACATTAGAGTTATGTTTCTGGACTGGGTGCCCTTTAATCCACCAAGAAGTGAGCCAAAACGTAACTACACGCACTGTGATTTCTTTACTTTATATATTATACTTTTTACGAAACTGTCCTCCCCCGAAAATTCTCCCAAATGCTCCCATACAGCAGTTTTGTTTGTTCAAGCGGCAATTACGACTCATCTCTGACCCATTTAAACAAAGTGTTAAAGGGTAACTACCGTTTTCTTCAACCTGGACCCTATGGTCCTATGTCTTTTGTGTCTGTGTGACTGATGGGAACAACAATCTAGGACATTGGTCCGGTATTAAGAGAGATCGCTGCAGTCAGAGAAACAAGCTACAATGTAAGTTAATAGGACAATTGTGCAGCTTGTATTTACCTTCACAAAAGTGCTCGTTTTGCCGCTGACAGACTCAGATTAATATTAAAGTGTCTGACAACATTATGGGGATGGATTTCTAAGGAGGTCGACCTTTCTGTTAAAGAGTAAGATCCTTTTTTAAACTTAAAAACATCTGCGAAATTGCGTTCGCTAAACCCACCAGACTCCATGTAAATAATCAGTGATTTTAGCATCGTAAAATACACTTCATTCAAAGTCATCAGAAACAAAATAAAACTATGATAAGCCGTTTTGGGTCGTCTTTCCACTTTTCCAACCATCACAACTCTAGTTTTGGTTGAAATAAACTCAGACTTTACTGATTTACATGTGGAAATATGCTGGCTCTATACACGCTAAAAGTATGTTTTTTTAAATGGAGTCTGGTGGGTTTATCTCTAGTGACTTCAGAGCTGTTTCTGGTTAAACAGAAAGGTCTAAAGAGGTTTTAAAGGTCTATCTCAGTAGGGATCCATCCCATAATGTTGTCAGACTCTTAGAATAATAATCTGAGTCTGTCAGCGGCAAAACGAGCACTTTTGTGAAGGTAAATACAAGCTGGACAATTACTATTAACTTATATTGTAGCTTGTTTCTCACTTAATACAGGACCACTGTCAAAGACTGTTGGTCCCATCAGTCAGTTAGACACAAAAACATATGTGCTACATATGGGCTGTTTTCTGTCTGTAAACGTTCTTTTCAGCCTTAAATTTGAGGGTATTTCTAACATATTTTCTATTTTTTATACTTTATACAGACACACAATAATGCCAGGTGTTATTGAAGATGGAGACGCTGAAAGGCGCCGTTTATTTGTAATTTCATGGAGGTTTTTTATTTATTTTTGTGTTCAAATAATGTCAACAGTCTGTGCAGTGATTTAGCTGCAGCGACCATAGCACATCCATATTATCTGTCGAGAGCAATAATGGGCTTAAAAGGAGTCAGAAAGAAAAATATATATATATACTGGGGTGGAAAGCTATATTTCTCTTCTTATTTCTCCGCCTCCATTTTTCCCTCTTCACACAATGTACACATGGTTTCTCTCTCCGTTCCTCCTCGTTTATCTCCTAGCACTCACTGCCTTTCCTGTTTCATCTATTTCCCTCCCTCGTCATCCTCCCATTCCCTCGCTCTGACCTTGAAATGAACAGGAAAGCACCTCGGATAGAAATGGAATTGAAAAGTTATGGAGTCAAATTTAGGGGCGAGAGGAAAGGAAACCTAATGAAAGGAAAGGAGACATAAGAGAGGAGACAACAGGAGTGAAGAGGAGACATACGAGTGCAGCGCTGGAATGTAACTAAGTACATTTACTCCAGTACTGTACTTAAGTACCAAATGTTGAGGTACTTGTACTTTACTTTGAGTCTTTTCTTTTCATGCCACTTTCTACTTCTACTCCGCTACATTTCAGAGAGAAATATTGTACTTTTTACTCCACTACATTCATCTGTTACAGCTTTAGTTACTAGTTACTTTAGTTACTCCACTACATTCATCTGTTCCAGCTTTAGTTACTAGTTACTTTAGTTACTCCGCTAGATTCATCTGTTACAGCTTTAGTTACTAGTTACTTTAGTTACTCCACTACATTCATCTGTTACAGCTTTAGTTACTAGTTACTTTAGTTACTCCACTACAGTCATCTGTTCCAGCTTTAGTTACTAGTTACTTTAGTTACTCCACTACATTCATCTGTTCCAGCTTTAGTTACTAGTTACTTTAGTTACTCCGCTAGATTCATCTGTTCCAGCTTTAGTTACTAGTTACTTTAGTTACTCCACTACATTCATCTGTTCCAGCTTTAGTTACTAGTTACTTTAGTTACTCCACTACATTCATCTGTTACAGCTTTAGTTACTAGTTACTTTAGTTACTCCACTACATTCATCTGTTACAGCTTTAGTTACTAGTTACTTTAGTTACTCCACTACATTCATCCGTTACAGCTTTAGTTACTAGTTACTTTAGTTACTCCGCTACATTCATCTGTTAGAGCTTTAGTTACTAGTTACTTTAGTTACTCCACTACATTCATCTGTTAGCCTACAGCTTTAGTTACTAGTTACTTTAGTTACTCCACTACATTCATCTGTTAGCCTACAGCTTTAGTTACTAGTTACTTTACTCCACTACATTCATCTGTTACAGCTTTAGTTACTAGTTACTTTAGTTACTCCGCTACATTCATCCGTTACAGCTTTAGTTACTAGTTACTTTAGTTACTCCGCTACATTCATCTGTTACAGCTTTAGTTACTTAGTCTCGCATAGCCAGACCTTCCTCCACAGCGCTGTGGAGGAAGGTCTGGCTAGTCCACACAGCACTCCTGGAACGGGAGAACAACATGCTCTGGTTTATTGGCATTTCTTTAAACCAATCACAATCATCTTGGGGCGGGGCTAAGCTCCAGACAAAGCCACGGTGTCTCTGCTAAATAGCCTCAGGAAGGAACTGGTTTTGGTGGAACATGTGTACGTTCAGAAGTAGTTTTAGTCGTGCAACAGAAAACTCAGATTGGACAGATAGTCTAGCTAGCTGTCTGGATTTACCCTGCAGAGATCTGAGGAGCAGTTAACCAGAGTCCTCACAAATCCACCGGATGTTGGGAGTGCATGTTGGGCGTACAAATCACACAAAAACACACAAAGATGATTGTTTTTGCTTAATATCAATAAAGGAAATATGCTCCGTCTTGTTGCATCAAGTCCCTGTTTCATATTAAATCAAGCCCGCTGGGTTTCCCCCTAATCTTCAGAGTGCTTTGAGTACCTAAACCACAACCATTAATCAGGCTTTATTTCCTACCAGCACATATTTTACTGCAGGAGCAGAAATTGCTGGAAAACAAATAAAATGTGTCAACAGTGAATGACAGACGCGTCGCGTATGGACATTTTGTGATTTGACAGATTCGTCAATTAAGAGAGTTTCTTCGCTGTGTAAAAAAATGATTAAGTCTCAGGAGCCATAATGTTCTTCCAGAGACTTATTCGCTGTTTCATATCCATTACACGTCATTTCTAAGAGATATGTTTTGGAGCAGTGTTTCTTAAATGGGGGTACTTTGGAGGACTGCAGGGGGTATGTGAGAGTTTTTGCAAAATGTTTTTCAGTTCCAAGGCTGTAGTTACTTTTACTGTCTCTTTTTCTCCAAGTTTGTCTCCTTTTTTTGAAGGTTTTGTCGTTTGTTGCTAGTGCACAGCTCGCGCACACTATGCTAGTTACACACACAGCAGCACACACACACATGCAGAAGATTACAAATTAAAATATTAGGGTGCAAATCCTCCATCATAACAGCAATGCTCCAAGGTCCAAATGCGCCTGGCTTTTAAAGGGAATGGGAGATGATCTCTGATTGGTTGATGAATGGGAGATGATCTCTGATTGGTTGATGAATGGGAGATGATCTCTGATTGGTTGATTGCATGTTACGCCCAAAACACCCCTCTGATTAATGAAGACACTAAGAACAACCTTTTAGGACCAGGCGCCCGGCGCACAGACCCTTTTTACTGCCGTCAAAACTAGCAAAAGTGGATTTGGACACGCCCTAAACACACCTGCACCAGGTGTGTTTCGGCCCTGGCAATTCTGTCCCTTATCGGCCCAATATCAGACGGTGACGTTATGTGCTTTATAATTGCAAAAACCTGTCTCATGTTAGATTATGGCAGAAGCAGCAGGAGGCGCACTTACAGGCTTTCATAATTAAACAATACACACACTGGAGTAATTCATAAAACCTTCATATAAACTACCATGGCACCATCTTAGAATAGAATGGAAATGCTTCCATATTTAAAACATATTATTACATACTTAAAGGGATACGCCACCGTGTGTTGAAATAGGTCTTATCACGGTCTCCTCTAGCTGTAGATAGGTGGGGTCTCCTCTAGCTGTAGATAGGTGAGGTCTCCTCTAGCTATAGATAGGTGAGGTCTCCTCTAGCTGTAGATAGGTGGGGTCTCCTCTAGCTGTAGATAGGTGGGGTCTCCTCTAGCTGTAGATAGGTGGGGTCTCCTCTAGCTGTAGATAGGTGAGGTCTCCTCTAGCTGTAGATAGGTGGGGTCTCGTCTAGCTATAGATAGGTGAGGTCTCCTCTAGCTGTAGATAGGTGGGGTCTCCTCTAGCTGTAGATAGGAGGGGTCTCCTCTAGCTGTAGATAGGTGGAGTCTCGTCTAGCTGTAGATAGGTGGGGTCTCCTCTAGCTGTAGATAGGTGGGGTCTCCTCTAGCTGTAGATAGGTGGAGTCTCCTCTAGCTGTAGATAGGTGGAGTCTCCTCTAGCTGTAGATAGGTGGGGTCTCCTCTAGCTGTAGATAGGTGGAGTCTCGTCTAGCTATAGATAGGTGAGGTCTCCTCTAGCTGTAGATAGGTGGGGTCTCCTCTAGCTGTAGATAGGTGGAGTCTCGTCTAGCTGTAGATAGGTGGGGTCTCCTCTAGCTGTAGATAGGTGGGGTCTCCTCTAGCTGTAGATAGGTGGGGTCTCCTCTAGCTGTAGATAGGTGGAGTCTCCTCTAGCTGTAGATAGGTGGGGTCTCCTCTAGCTGTAGATAGGTGGAGTCTCCTCTAGCTGTAGATAGGTGAGGTCTCCTCTAGCTGTAGATAGGTGGGGTCTCCCCTAGCTGTAGATAGGTGGGGTCTCCTCTAGCTGTAGATAGGTGGAGTCTCCTCTAGCTGTAGATAGGTGGGGTCTCCCCTAGCTGTAGATAGGTGGGGTCTCCTCTAGCTGTAGATAGGTGGGGTCTCCTCTAGCTGTAGATAGGTGAGGTCTCCTCTAGCTATAGATAGGTGAGGTCTCCTCTAGCTGTAGATAGGTGGAGTCTCCTCTAGCTGTAGATAGGTGGGTCTCCTCTAGCTGTAGATAGGTGGGGTCTCCTCTAGCTGTAGATAGGTGGGTCTCCTCTAGCTGTAGATGGGTGAGGTCTCCCCTAGCTGTAGATAGGTGGGGTCTCCCCTAGCTGTAGATAGGTGGGGTCTCCCCTAGCTGTAGATAGGTGGGGTCTCCTCTAGCTGTAGATAGGTGGGGTCTCCTCTAGCTGTAGATAGGAAGGCCAACTCATTTCTTGTGCATGCATAGTTTTAGTCCGGTGCAACACCGGCAGCGCCGCTGCTAGTTAGCTTAGCGTAGCGAATTGAATCCTATGTTGCCGGTTAGCATGTTGTGAGTAAAAGTGAGCCAACAAAAGACAAAAAAAAACAACCTAATTACTTGCACTTAGACAAAAAATGCGTTGGCCCACCTATCTACAGCCAGGGGAGACCGTGATAAGAACTATTTCAACAAACGGTGGCGTATGCCTTTAAACACCCAAAACACCAAAGTACGAAGACTTAGTGGACAAGGCGTGAACTTGTATTTTGAAAAGTAGAAGTCCGACGGCACCAGGCACCAGGCTGCAGCTGTATACAGTCTTACATATTTTTGTCAAACAAGTGTGAAAAGCCAGTGTTGCCACATTTGTTTCTTTTTTTCCAGCAGCCCAAAATCGGCCCCAAGAGTTCATCGGCCCCTTCTGGCATTCACCAGACATGCCAGATTGCCAGTCTGCCTATATGGCCGTTAGTGAAAATGAGTTTGAGGCACTGAAAACATCAGATTTCAGTGCTTTAGGTAGGGGGGAGAGTGGCAGCATTTGGTAAAAAAACGACTTGCTGCCTCATTAGGAGGAAACATCCAGTTTTTGATGGGAGGAGAAGAGAAGAAATGGTCCATAACATCCTCCGTTTCCTCGCCTCGTTCTCCGCCAGGTAGCTCTGTGTTTACGGCGCAGAGCGGCGAGGGAAAAGAAAGCCAAGAAAGCCATTTGGAGTAACGGTGAACCAGAAAGATCTGTGAAACACAGCACTGGCGTTGAGGGAAGAAAAACAGAGAAAACTTCCTCCTGGTGTTACAGTAGGTGGCGAGTTTTTACTATCTGAATAATGAGCTGTCGTCTGCGGTCGCCACTCGTCTTGCTCGGGGCCAAATGCAGCTTTTTCTTTACCCCGTCTAACCCCCGCTTTTCACAGACGCCTCTGTCGTCCTCGCCACAACAACGCCCGCCGCTCTGAACACCCAGAGAGTAATCATATGTGTGAAAACGGTTCGGAGGCTGTTTGTTCAACAGATGAATAGAAAAAGAAAAAAAAGTAAAGAGGAAAAGTGCGTGACGGAGGGTGAAGGTTTCACACCCGGCTGCTAATGGCGAGATGTGGTCTGCAGGGAAGCATGCAATCAGTGGGATTGTTGTCTGAGGTCTGGAGCCAAATATTTGTAAGGTTTTCCTCCTGGGACCAGATCTATATACTGTATATATATCTATATCTATATCTATATATATATATATATATATATATATATATATATATATATATATACTGTACTGTATATATATATATATATATATATATATATAGTGTTGCTCTTAAGTTTACATACCCATGCTAAAGTTGACTAAAAAGAGGAATAAAAAAATCATCTTTTGGAAATTGATCTTAATGCCTTAATTATAATAATGAGGAAAAATCCAACCTTTAAGGACACCAATTTTCTTTGTGAATGAATAATGTATCGTAAATAAATAAATAAATGTTCTTCCTTAAAATACAGGGGGCCTTCACCATACCCCCCCACATCATCACATACCCTTCACCATACCCCCCACATCATCACATGCCCTTCACCATACCCCCCCCATCATCACATACCCTTCACCATACCTAGAGATTGGTATGGTTTTATTTCAATTAGCCTAATAGCTGGTTTGATTTGCATTGATATGGATCTTATTTCAGTTAGCTATTTTTTCAAATACGGCGCACTTTCGCCGCATAAATTGCCGATTTCCGCGCAAAATATGCGGTGCTTACATGATTTCATAATCCTCGCATTTTCGTTGCAAAAAAAGTCCCATAATATATCTCAGCAGAAAGTTAAAAAATGTTGCGTTTACTTCACATTAGAGCAGCCATTTTCCCCTGTTGCCATGGGAACGTCATGAAATGACTTAATTACACGACGTGAATATCATCGAAAAGCAGGGTGTTGGGGGATCACTTTTTTTTTCTCTTTTTCATCAAACCGCAGTTTTTGCAAGTTCCCGCAATTTCATCGCATAAAATTGCATAAATATCCTGCATATTCCATCGCATTTTTTAAAGGTCCGATGACATGGTGCTCTTTGGATGCTTTTATATAGGCCTTAGTGGTCCCCTAATACTGTATCTGAAGTCTCTTTTATATAGACCTTAGTGGTCCCCTAATACTGTATCTGAAGTCTCTTTTATATAGGCCTTAGTGGTCCCCTAATACTGTATCTGAAGTCTCTTTTATATAGGCCTTAGTGGTCCCCTAATACTGTATCTGAAGTCTCTTTTATATAGGCCTTAGTGGTCCCCTAATACTGTATCTGAAGTCTCTTTTATATAGGCCTTAGTGGTCCCCTAATACTGTATCTGAAGTCTCTTTTATATAGACGTTAGTGGTCCCCTAATACTGTATCTGAAGTCTCTTTAAATAGGCCTTAGTGGTCCCCTAATACTGTATCTGAAGTTCTTTTTATATAGACCTTAGTGGTCCCCTAATACTGTATCTGAAGTCTCTTTTATATAGGCCTTAGTGGTCCCCTAATACTGTATCTGAAGTCTCTTTTATATAGACCTTAGTGGTCCCCTAATACTGTATCTGACGTCTCTTTTATATAGACCTTAGTGGTCCCCTAATACTGTATCTGAAGTCTCTTTTATATAGACCTTAGTGGTCCCCTAATACTGTATTTGAAGTCTCTTTTATATAGGCCTTAGTGGTCCCCTAATACTGTATCTGAAGTCTCTTTTATATAGACCTTAGTGGTCCTCTAATACTGTATCTGAAGTCTCTTTTATATAGACCTTAGTGGTCCCCTAATACTGTATCTGAAGTCTCTTTTATATAGGCCTTAGTGGTCCCCTAATACTGTATCTGAAGTCTCTTTTATATAGACCTTAGTGGTCCTCTAATACTGTATCTGAAGTCTCTTTTATATAGGCCTTAGTGGTCCCCTAATACTGTATCTGAAGTCTCTTTTATATAGGCCTTAGTGGTCCCCTAATACTGTATCTGAAGTCTCTTTTATATAGACCTTAGTGGTCCTCTAATACTGTATCTGAAGTCTCTTTTATATAGACCTTAGTGGTCCTCTAATACTGTATCTGAAGTCTCTTTTATATAGACCTTAGTGGTCCCCTAATACTGTATCTGAAGTCTCTTTTATATAGGCCTTAGTGGTCCCCTAATACTGTATCTGAAGTCTCTTTTATATAGACCTTAGTGGTCCTCTAATACTGTATCTGAAGTCTCTTTTATATAGGCCTTAGTGGTCCCCTAATACTGTACCTGAAGTCTCTTTTATATAGACCTTAGTGGTCTCCTAATACTGTATCTGAAGTCTCTTTCCCGAAATTCAGCCTTGTTGCAGAATTACAGCCACTAGAGCCAGTCCCACAATGAGCTTTCCTTAGGATGTGCCATTTCTGTGTCTGTAGCTATTGAGGAGGAGAGGGGGGGGGGCAAGGTGGAGGGTGGGGGTGTGGCCTTGACCAACTGCCACTTTGCTCGTTTGAAAGCCATGATGTCTCTCTCTCATGGGTTGGCCAAATTTTCTGGGCGGGCAAAGCAGAGAAAGGGGAGGTAACCCCACTCCTCATAAGGAGAAGATTCCGGATTGGTCCATCTGAGCTTTCATTTTCTCAAAGGCAGAGCAGGATACCCAGGGCTCAGTTTACACCTATCACCATTTCTAGCCACTGGGGGACCATAGGCAGGCTGGGGGGGAACTCATTTTAATGTTAAAAAACCTCATAAAGTGAAATTTTCATGCCATGGCACCTTTAAGAAAATGTGCCGCATAATCAAGGATTTCTGCCCGCAACAATCACAAAAAAACTCCGCATTTTTCTGGAAGGACTGATATATATATATATATATATATATATATATATATATATATATATATATATATATATATATATATATATATATATATATAAATTCACAGTCCGAATATATCGAGCGAATTTGGAGGGATGCTCTGAAGACACTGAAGGTCGGAGAGTTTCACACATTTAAGAAACAAGTCAGAGAATAACAGATATAACATATAGCGGACATGTTTGTTCTCATAGTGGTTTTAAATGCTGTTAAGATGGTTTTCTCCACTTGCTTCCACAAGTACAAATATATGTATTACAAAAGTAACAAATATGACCTGTAACAGCGATGTGAATGATTCAAGTTTCAAGGTGCATTTGTGCACATTGCGATCCGTGTATATAAGTTTTGGATTTATAGTCCAGTTTCGGAGTAGCCTCGTTGAGAGCACCTCTGCACTACTCAACGGATGTTTTAAAATGTGGTCAGAGATCTGGCAACACGGCAACATCGCTAAAAAAATAGGTCCAATGGAGCAACAGATCAACTCGGCACATAGTGAAGCTCGGTCAGGTAATGGGGACTCAACTCTTCTAGCAAAGAAACTTGATTTTGATGTGCTTTTTCATCATGATTTTATTTCTCCACCTGGCTCTCCTGATCAACACCATCCAGCAGTTTGTTAGTGTTGTTAACGTGAAGGGTTGTCAGAAGCGAGGGGTGAGAACGAGTGCGTTCCAACATCACACCCAAAGACGTGAGCTAGAAATGTCAAAAAAAAACACAGCGTTGGCTTACCGAAAGGCAGATAACAGACAGCAAATAAATAGTATTTACCCTGAATGTTCTGCGGGCCTCGCTCAGAACTGAAAGATATAAAAGAGAAAAAGCCCCAAATCACCAGCTGCTTTTTGCTGCTTGTTTGTAGCTTGGCTGCTCAGTTGTGTTGATGATATGAATTGAAATTCATTCTCCTTTTGCACAAAGTATTGACCCTGAATGCTTTCGTGATTATCACCTTTTGTTCAATCTGCCTTCTAAAGTGCATTTCGATTCACTATTTTGTGATATTTGCAGTGTTCAAAGTATTGTGTATATTTCCAGCGTTCTCTATACACTTTACTTTTTGTCCAACAAGTCCTGCAAACTATACGACCATAAAGGTTGTTGTAACACGTGAACTGTGGTCCGTCCTGGCTTCACGTGGGTTCGACCTATGTGTTAACGTGTCTGTGTGTTCTTGTGTTTGTGATTTCTGATGTGTTTCTGTACATGTGATGGGAGGTTATTCTATGCTGATATCAGATGTATACATGATAAAGAAAGTCACTGTTTGATCTCTACTTGTACTACAGGGTGTATATTTCATGTATGTGTCATGCACTTGTTTTCGTTCTCTCGTCTTCACCCACCAGGGTTAGAAACGAGCGCACAGCGAGTTCAAAGTTTCTAAAAAAAAGCCTGCAAAAATGTGAAAACAGAGGCGCTACAAACGACGACCCTGGTAAACCTCTCATGTTCACTTAAATGTAAGGACTCTCCCATCTTGAAGAAAAGAGTACAAATAAAACCTCAAACATAGGCAGCAGGAAAATAACAAAAAAAATTGCAGCAACAGAAATATAACAGGGTCAGCCCTATGGTCCCACAGCCCAATGGTCCCACAGCCCTATGGTCCCACAGCCCTATGGTCCCACAGCCCTATGGTCCCACAGCCCTATGGTCCCACAGCCCAATGGTCCCACAGCCCAATGGTCCCACAGCCCTATGTTCTCACAGCCCTATGTTCCCACAGCCCTATGTTCCCAAAGCCCAATGGTCCCACTAGAAACCGCTAGTATCAGCTAGCGCTAGCTAACGTCAACGTTAGGTAGCGCTAGCTAACGCTAGCTAGAAGGGTTTGTTGTGACTTTGCCTTGGAACGCTAAAGTCGTGAGCCGTGACTTGAAGTGGTAACTTACGGGCTAAAAATTGTGTCTGGAACGCAGCATTAGTGCCGCCCAAGACCATTGTGATTGGTTCAAAGAAATGCAAACACCCTCAGGAGTTTTCCCTCCTATCCCAGAATGCATCTGCAGTGTAGCCAGACCTTACTCCACAACAGCGCTGTGGAGATTTAACTGGCTATGCAAGACTACTATAAAACGTTTTACAGCCATAAGTGAAAGATGTTTAGGGCCATTAACAAAGGTTAAAGGAGACATATTCTCATTTTTAGGTTAATTCTTGTTACATGTTTACATGATTTAATGCTTAAAAAAACACTTTATTATTCTCATACCATCTGTCTCAATATACCTGTCTTAAATGGCTCTGTTTTAGCGCCTGTCTCCCGAAAAATCCCATGTTTTCTGATCCCGGCTGTAGTGGCACCTCTTCTGTGCCACCTTTTGAAGTCAGTCTAACTACAACCAGTATTTGAAACACGAGCAAACCAAACAGTCTTCTTTTCAAACTGTACTTATAAAACACAAAATTATACATGGTACGCACGGTCAAAAAAAAAACTGTGTTGCTTCCAACGTCTCTAACTTCAAACTGAACTAACTACATCCAATCAATTATGCTGTGACGGGACTGGAAGCTCAAATTGCTGAAATATTATCAGACCTAAACATTACTAAATCATGCATTTTAAACCAATAGATTTCTTATGAATTTTCATGAAATAGTTTTTTTTTACCATTTTAACTGTTTTTGAACAAAATTCTTATTTCAGATGAACTTAGTCCCTATTTGGCTCTTTCACCGGCAGCCCACAAGACAAACTGACTGAGTGGTCTGATTTCACAGTCATCTCTGTTTGTGCACAAAGTGAGTTTATCAGGACGTGTCCCCTTTAAGACGGCCAAACCCCGCTCCTAGAAAAACATAACCGTGTTTTTCCTCTGTTTGTATTACGTAACGAGAGCTGAGCCGTTTATTCCGCTCAGCTGACAGCGAACTCGTCTCGCTCCAAAGAAAACAGGTCAGGAGTCCCCAATCCCAGACAAACCTAACTTACCTCCAAACCCATGTACAGTAGATGTGTGTGGTTGACCTCCTCTGTTGGGGATTATTTCTCTAGAAGGCTGTGTTTACATCGCTACGTTTTAGTTTAAAATTACTATCTTCTGCTTCGTTCCCCCCTCTTATTCCCCCTGCTCTGGTGACATCATGACCGTGTGTTCACATACTTTTGGCATTGTAGTGTTTCTTCTTTTCTGCCTCTTTTTCATTTGTTTTTAATCCATCTTTTTCCCTCCACAGCTTTTCATATCTCTCTCTCTCCTCGTTGCATTGGTCCTGACTCAGCAGAGTTTCTCCAGCTAACAACACAACCAGCCAGTGAAATTAATTACTGCACACACACACACACACACACACACACACACACACACACACACACACACACACACACACACACACACACACACACACACACACACACACACACACACACACACACACATCCAGACATTAAACACCTTTGGGCGACTGAGTTGAACACGACTACACACTTCTCTTTTCAGTCTGGAGCCTTAAAGGACAATCCCACCCTGAAAGCTGAACACCATAGTTTTAGTCGTGCAACAGAAAACTCAGATTGGACAGATAGTCTAGCTAGCTGTCTGGATTTACCCTGCAGAGATCTGAGGAGCAGTTAACCATAGTCCTCACAAATCCACCGGAGGTTAGAATGCCAACACAGAGACAGAGGAAGGGGACGGACATCTGGCCGAAAATCAGTCCTTCCAGAAAAATTTAGTTTTTTTGTGATTGTTGCGGGCAAAAATCCTTAATTATGCGGCACGTTTTCTTAAAAAATGCATTGAATTATGCGATTGCATAATTCAATGCATAATCGCGTTTTTCTGGAGGGACTGACAAAGAGACAAAGAGGGACATATGGCAGAATTTCGGGCGGCAACGGAAACGTCACCGATTTGGACTACTTGTCAGCGATCGAAAAAACCTGTAATTTAGCCATTTATCATTTTCACTCGATCACGTCTCCATTGTTGTCTCAGCGACTGCATTTTATGTCTCATTTGGACGGTAGAGACGGAGTCGTTGGCACCCTTCTGCAGCCCCACCGGGTTTTTTTTTGGAAGGTTTATTTAGATAGGGACAGATAAAAAAAAAACATAGATAAACTTCAACAGTCATCTGATGTATGTATCATAGTGTTTTTAGCCCAAAGCTAATTCTCCACACTTGTCCCTAGTTCGGGCTTTTGGTTACAAATAAAAATATAGATTTACATTATTATAAAAAAATACAATAAAAATGAAATAAAAAGAAATGAAATGAAAATGGAAGGAAAGTATATAATAAGAACACAATGTAAAAACTAAATATGAGAACAAGATTGTTCCCGAATTAGCCACAATTTGGTATTTTTTTTTTTAAAGTGGCTAATGTTGGGATATATTTTAAGTGGTCTGGCAGAAGGTTCCATAATTCTGCCCCTTTTACTGAAAATGCAGTTTTGGGCAAATGACGTTCTACGGAAAGGGATGCTACCGTTGCCTTTTAACGCTGCTCTGGTGATGGCTCTGGTTCCACTTTGCTGTTTTTATTATTGTTCTGCAAAGACCTTTCACAAAAACCTCCCCAAACATTTCAACTCATCTAGCTGAGAGCACGCTTCATCCTTCCCAGTACTCTTGGAAAACCAAGCCACGGCTCCCCAGGGAGTGAAATCCAGACGAGGGAAAGTTTTTGAAACCGAAGAAAAGTTTGGCAGACCTCGGGTTAGCCACGGCTCTCGGAGATAAAACGGCGGCGCCTGGAGCCCGAGCAGAAGGAGAGTTAGAAGGACGGGCGCTGCCAGCAGTGTGACAACAATACCCTCACTTCACACATTCGTGATGGGTGCACTGATGCACAAATGTACTGTTAGCGGTGTGTGTGTGTGTGTGTGTGTGTGTGTGTGTGTGTGTGTGTCTGTGTGTGTGTTTGTTTGTGTGTTTGTGTGTGTGTCTCAAACCAAAATACAGACTCAACCTTGGATATCCTTTCCATCTCTCCACATTGAAACCCTCAAGGATATTAATAGTGTGTGTGTGTGTGTGTGTGTGTGTCTTTGTGTGTGTGTGTCTCTGTGTGTGTGTGTGTGTCTGTGTGTGTGTGTGTCTTTGTCTGTGTGTGTCTCTGTGTGTGTGTGTGTGTGTGTGTATCTCTGTGTGTTTGTGTGTGTTGTGCGTGTTTGCGTGTGTGTGTGTATGTGTGTGTATCTCTGTGTCTGTGTGTCTGCGTGTATGTCTGTATGTGTGTGTGTGTGTGTCTGTGTGTGTGTGTGTGTGTGTGTGTGTGATGATGTAAGGCGGTGTCCTGGGTCTCGCTGTCAGCCATCCAGAGGACAGTGAGTGACAGTTGCTGTGCTTTCACAGCAGGATAATGACACTATTATCTGGAGAACGTTTCTCTTTCTGATCCAGCTTTTTTTTTCGGGGGATAATTGTACAAAGTGTTTCACTGCAAAATAAAAGCTATGCACCGTGTGAAAAACCCTAATGGTGAAGTGATGCTGGCATGAAATTAAATCCCATTACAGGCTTCTGTTGAGCATATGAATCATCAAGAATGAAAGATTTACTTGTGCATTTCAGGTGGATGTTTCTCCAAACTTAGATTTAGAGACTGTTTGAAG
Source organism: Perca fluviatilis (assembly GCF_010015445.1). Taxonomy (NCBI): domain Eukaryota; kingdom Metazoa; phylum Chordata; class Actinopteri; order Perciformes; family Percidae; genus Perca; species Perca fluviatilis. Next base: position 3,021,614 of record NC_053132.1, read on the forward strand.
GGTCTCTGTTCAGTATGTTTTCATTTTTAAGTGGCGTTTTGAGACAAAAACTATCTCCATCCACACAAGAGTTTTAGCTTCAAGAGCAGAACTAAGCTCAACCATATTACGTTTGACAACACATATCACATGACAATCACATTCACACACACTGGGCATGTGCGTGCTGGTGTAAACAGGGGGAGCGTGCCTATGTTCCCACAGCCCAATGTTCCCACAGCCCTATGTTCCCACAGCCCAATGTTCCCACAGCCCAATGGTCCCACAGCCTAATGGTCCCACAGCCCTATGTTCCCACAGCCCTATGTTCCCACAGCCCTATGTTCCCACAGCCCTATGTTCCCACAGCCCTATGGTCCCACAGCCCTATGTTCCCACAGCCCTATGGTCCCACAGCCCTATGTTCCCACAGCCCTATGTTCCCACAGCCCTATGGTCCCACAGCCCAATGTTTCCACAGCCCAATGGTCCCACAGCCCAATGGTCCCACAGCCCTATGGTCCCACAGCCCAATGGTCCCACAGCCCTATGGTCCCACTGCCCAATTTTTTTTTTCACTGAAAATTAGGCCCTATGTTCCAACAGCTCCTTTTTCATAAATTTGTATCAGATTGTATCCCCTTTTCTCCCAATTTGGTAGCCAATTACACCCAACCTATTATCCAGTAGCAATGGACTACAGATGGAACGTAACCCTAACCCTAACATAGGGCCTAATTTTAAGAAAAATATTAGAAATGTGGGAACATAGAGCTATGGGAACATAGAGCTGACACCAACATATTCTCAGGAACGTGTTCGTATGACATCATACGAAACGTTATGCAGAGCGACTAGAGCGACCAACGGCTGTTTCAGTTTAGTCAAGTCAAGTTCAGCCAACAACAGATGCCCATCATGCGGCAACAAAACGACAAGTTAAGATTAGAAAAAAAGATTGTGGTTTGGGTTAAAACACCAGTCCCCTTAAGAAGTACTCCCAGAACACGAACACCCATTTCCTGGGTGAAAGTCTTGTGTTTTCTCCTTAACTTCTCCAGGACATGAACACCTGTTTCCTGGGTGAAAGTCTTGTGTTTTCCAAACTTGACCCAAACTTAGATTAAAAATCCCATGAAAATGTTATAAATGGTGCAACTTGGCAACAACAGAAACTCTGCAGAAACTCTGCAGCGAAGAAAAGTGTGTCTTTAATTCCCCAGAAGTGAGAATCTTCAGGATCACTACTTTAACAAAACAAAGTGTCTGTTTCTTCTCCTCAGGAGGCCCAGCAACCTGAAGCTAAACTTTTAATTTTTCCATTTCAACCATTCAGTGGAAGCTTCCAGAGCGACTTGGAACGAGTACGCTCCAGTTCCTTGGAGAACATATCGAGCCGCCACATTGGCGTGTCCCAGGGACGATCGTGTAAAGAAAGCGCCAGAGGGAAGAGAAATAAAACATGAGAGGTACGAGGTCGAGGGAATTTTTAAGTGATGAGGCCAAATTAGAGCAAGTTGATGGGGAGGATAGACACATGAGGGTGGAAGTGATTCCGCGGGGATAAGGTGAATTTAGGTACCACTTTTGACGTTTTTGGGAAAGTTTTCAGCCTGTGATGAAGTTACGGGGAAGTGTCTACTTTTCAGACTAGAGAGTCCAACTTTAAGATTTCACTTTATGGATCGGTGACATCAAACCTCTAAACCTGAATGTGCAGTTAGGAGTTTTATATCCAAACTTCAGAATAATCCGGAGTGAAGGAACGAGTGATGACTGATGCTATGTTTACACGTGGCCGGCTATTTTCATAAACGGACATTTCAACCTCTCCGTTTTCTAAAATAACATCGTGCACAGCTGTCATTTTTCAGAAAAGTGTTTGTTTACATGTACCCGTGTATATGTATATATGCCGTCAATGCAGCCAAGAGCACGCCAGACCTGTAGGTGGCGGTGTAACGAGAAGCTCAAGCCCACATTAGCCAATCAGAATCCCGAAAATAGCAACAACAGCAACCAATCACTTCCTCTTTCTCTCTCTCGGCTGCCTAAACCTCCGTTTGTCTCAGTTTACGTGCAAACGTGCAAGCGAAGATCTCAAAAATCTCCACTCTGGCCGGAGTTTTAAGAAAGACTCGGTTTTCAGAGGCGAGTTCTCAGTTTGCGTGTAAACGAAGGGCACAAACGAAGGGAAATGTCTCTGTTTGTAAAATATAACCACGTACGTGTAAACAGGGTCTGAACATACATGATTTAATCCCTGTGGTAGATTATTAAAGGAAAAGTTTATATCAATTTAAAAACTGCTGCTTGTGTCCATTGAGACGCATTTTTTGCAATGTCACCGTGTTCCCAGATCTCAAATACTAATGTGGTTCCGCCCTTTTTGTCCAAATATGGTCACATCTGGTTTCAAATTACCATGACGACAACGGCTAAAATGCCAAACTCGAGGCTTCAAAACGGCAGTCCACAAACCAATGGGTGACGTCGCCGATGCTACGTCTATTATTTTGTACTTTCTTTTGGTACAAATGTTTAGTATTAGTATTAGTATTACTGATAGAAAGGGTAGACAAAGTGATGGAATAATGCTGCGTTCCAGACACAAGTTTTAGCCCGTAAGTTACGACTTCAAGTCACGACTTGGTAGCGTTCCAGGCAAAGTCACGACAAACCCTTCTAGCTAGCGTTAGCGCTAGCTGGCAGCTACCTAACGTTGACGTTAGCTAGCGCTAGCTGATACTAGAGATTTCTAGTCGGCGACATATTTTGGGCTTCATTTAATAAACATAACCTGTAGTAGTAAACAATCGTATGTGTATTGTTTAGATAACAATGTGCGGAGTTACTTTACGTTGCCTATTTATGTCTATTTCTTTCTATTTCTCATCGTTCATCACCGGCGTCCGTACAGCATCAACAGGGTTCGCCATTGTTGTTTATGTGTGTGTGTGACGTCAAAAACTGTAACTGGGAGAACAACCATCTGGCACCAGTTCACCGGTAGTAAGTTACAGGTTTGACTGCCGTTCCAGGGCGCTTTCACCGGTAGAAGGTTGCGAAAACACGAGTTGGCTGGAACGCAGCAATAGTTTGTATAAAACTTGAATTTCTCTTAAATACTGTGAGCACAGCTGGCGTTATCTCCAAACGGAGACCCCGGAGTTCTCTTATACTGACTAACTCCAAGTCTTGTTAACTTACTTGGTGGAATGTTATCCGTGCGTGATTTTAAAGATCAACTTTGACTAAATAAATGACTTTTGAAATGGCCAAAAAGACGAACTGCTGGAAAGGTAAGAATGTGACGGAGCCTTCAGGGTCAGGAGTTTACTGGGTAACCTCACCGTGTCTCTGTCGGGACTCGGTCGGAGCCCCGATGTTTTCCTTCGAGGGATCTTCCAACAGACAGAGAAGAAGAAGAAGTGACTGTGGCGTCAGTTTGTGGAAAGAGACAAATAGAGCAGAGAGACCTGTCACATCAGCTTAATGTCTGCATCCATGTGTGTCTGTGTGTGCGTGTGTGTGCGTGTGTAAGTGGATTCTTATATGTGTGTGTGTCTGTGTGTGTGTTGAAGTGTGTGTGTGTGAGCATGTATAAGTGGATTATTATGTGTGTGTGTGTGCGTGTATATGTGGATTCTTGTTTGTTTGTGTGTGTGTGTGTGTGTGTGTGTGTATAAGTGGGTTTCTTATGTGTGTGTGTGTGTGTGTGTGTGTGTTTGTGTGTGTGTGTATGTGTTTCTGTGTGTGTGTGTGTGTGTGTGTGTATAAGTGGATTCTTATGTGTGTGCGTGTATGTGAGTGTGTGGATTCTTATGTGTGTGTTTGTGTTTCTGTGTCTGTGTGTGTGTGTAAGTGGATTCTTATGTGTGTGTGTGTGTGTATGTGTTTCTGTGTGTGTGTGTCTGTGTGTGTGTAAGTGGATTTTTATATGTGTGTGTGTATGTATTTCTGTGTCTGTGTGTGTGTGTGTGTGTGTGTGTGTGTGTGTAAGTGAGTTGTATGAAGCGTGCTACACTAATGTAATTTTGTCAGAGAAAGATGGCGATAACGATCACTGGAGAAGATGAGATTACATTTGTGTAAAATCACACGGTCTCCTAATTGTTTCAATGTTAGAAGAGATATTTGTCTTTGTGCAGTTAATGGCTTTTGGTTTTCCTATTAGAGACTCTGCTAATGAAGCTCCGCGGCTGAACAACGGGCTGGTTCAGAGGCAAGAGGCGTTCAAGGAACGTTCTGTGTTTAAAGAGGTTGTAAAAGTCTTAATTCCACCAGACAGACGCAGCAAAAAAAAAAAAAAAATAAAAAATCAATGAATGAAAAGGCCAAAAAATTATTTCCTTCTGGGAACTACTGCAGGTCTCGTTTCGACTGAAAATCATGTCGGACAGATGAGTCACTTATCCAAATGAAAGGCTATCGTGAATATGATTCCGGGCGGAATAATGAAGAGATATTTCAATTCGATTCAGTCCGTATTCAAGTCCCGTAGACGTGTGGACTGGTAGCTGGAGAGATGCCGGTTCACCTCCTAGGCACTGCCAAGGTGCTGAGGAGCAAGGCACCGTACCCTCCACTCCTACCCCAAACGCTCAGGGCGCTGGTCCAGCACTGGCAGCTTCCCTTCACTCTGACATCTCTCCATTTGTGCATGAATAGGTCCAAACGTGTGTGTATTTCAGGCCTGTGTGGAGTGACTACTAACAAACACAGTGTAAATTGTAATAATAGCAATCAATCAATATCAATAAAAAGTATAATCTGGCTAAAGGTGTAAAGACTAAAGGAGCAAACAGCAATATGAGACGTTTTGTCACCGTTTGATTTACTTACTTACTCCTCTTCGTCCCCTATGTCCCTCCCTCATCACCACCACTGAGGTGCCCTTGAGCAAGGCCCTTAACCCCACCCAGTGGCCAGCAGATCAGACTGTGGTTGATCTGGGCAGCTCCCAGCAGATCAGACTGTGGTTGATCTGGGCAGCTTCCAGGTATGAATGTTTAACTGTGTGAATGTGATTGGGTCGTCGTCGCAAATGAGAAATTGTTCTAAATCAACTTGGATAAATAAAGGTTAAAAAAATATATAGTATTGTACGTCAAAAAAAGTAATAGTGTACACTACCGGTCAAAAGTTTGGGGTCACTTAGAAATGTCCATTCCACTCCATTATAGACAGAATACCAGCTGATATCAGTTGCTTTGCATTTTTAACCAGGGCAGCAGTTTTCAGATTACATTATGTGCTTACAAAATTTGCAAAAGGGTTCTCCAATGTTATCTCAGTTAGCCTTTTAAAATGATATCAGATTAGTTAACAGAATGGGCCTTTGGGACATTGGATGAATGGTTGCTGATAATGGGCAATGTAGATATCACATTAAAGATCAGCCACCCACTCAGATCAGCTGTTAGTCTGTCTATAATGGAAATTTCTGACCCCAAGTGACCCCAAACGTTTGACCGGTAGTGTAGTATGTCGACAAATGTCATAGTAAATACAAAAAAAAAGCATTGAAGGTCTCCTTTAACATTTGAATCTATTACTGTAGTTAGAACCTGACCGATACAGATATCTCTTCTGTGTATTTATGTGTCTGCCACTTTATATGTATTGGTTTTCCAGCCATGTATCCAGGAGCAAAGTGACAGCCTGCTGTAATATCAGCCTCTATGTAGCCGGCAGGCGGCTGTCCCATTGGGACTGATTGGTACCGTCGGCGTTAGTGCTTGCTGCTGTCACGTCTTCCTCCCGCTGACTGGAAAACACTGAGCTGCTCAGTGGCCAGGGCGGCTGCGAGGCGCTGATGTGAGATTAAAATGCGATATCTGAAGCACGGTAGAAATATAGTCGGCCTCTCGGAGGAAAACTGAAGCTGGAGTGCCACTTGTTCAGGAAATCAGCTCTACAATCAGACGAGGGAAAGGCAGAGAGGGAGAGGAATTCTAATAGTGAGAGCTTGCAGGGGTACGACTTGAAGTTGGCCCAAATTGGCCCAAAAGAAAGTCCCAAATCATATTAAAAATCTTGTGCAGACTATCGCAGTACAATTCTTTGGCTGAGCGGAGGAGGATAAGCCCTGAACGCACCTGCCGTGCACTTAGATCATTAAAATAGGCCTTGAGAGTCCACTTTTAGTCATTTTGCCCATCTTTGAGGTTATTTTGCATCTATTTTATGCCTGCCAGACACTGGACGACTCTGAACAGACTCTGAAAAGACTAAAGTGTGACAATCATCTCACATCACACGTTAAAGACTGTCATCATGTTTAAAGACTGGGGATCTTGCAGCGTCACACACTGCAAGAATACAACTAGATTTGTTTTGAAAAATGAAACCAAGCTACTAGGTAGCTTTCCTGCTAGCGTTAGCTGGTACCTTAAAAGGGAAAGTCTGCAGATGTTCTGTTCTGCTGTACATGCAGATGAATGTCTCCACTGGAGCAGTACACACATCTGGAAAGGCTGCGGCAAGTCGGGAAAGAAAATCTGAGATTTGAGTGTCTCAGTAGAAATAAAACATTGGTCACTTAAAAAGGTCATTTTTGTCTTAGTGCTGCCTTTCATATTCAACCCAATGTTCCATTTGGTCAATAAAAGAAAGTTAGAAATGATTTCCTTTCATTTGTTTTAAACTCAAACAAGTACTTTGTTGGATTTTAGCAGAAAACTGAACGCAGCAGAACTGAGAGCACTTTGAGTACACAGTTTATATTGCAAGTTATCGCGATATTCAACGTTATCGCATATTCTCCTCATATCGTGCAGTCCTGCGTGCCTGTATGTGTTTGTGTGTGTGAGTGTGTGTGTGTGTGTGTTTAAACTTGTATAAATGCAGATTCTCATCCTCGCTTGTCCTCATTTGTGCAGAAACCTCTCTTTATAAACTCCTGTGTTTTTAACGAAGGATGTGTTCAGTTAAAAAAAAGTTAGAAATGATCAGGGATGCACCGAATCCAGGACTGGGCTTCAGATTGGGCTGAGTATTGGGGCTTTTTGACGGGGTTCTGGTTTCTGCCGAACCTTAGAATTTTTTTCCCAGGGAAACGAACCCTACGCTTGCACTACAGCTGCTGGTGGTCGCCCGTGGTAACGGCGCCGTTGGTAAGGAGGGGTTTCTGCATTGGGTGGAGCCGTTCAATGCAGCAGGCTGTGAGAAAGTGGACATGGATCTGGTGAGCAGAAAAAGTTGTTGTTTGGCAGAACTTTCAGTCAAAAGAAGGCCATTCAAGTCCAGCTACATGTTCAATCTGTTCAATGCTGATTGGTCTGGTGGTGGCGAGGGACCCTAAACTATACACAACATGGCCGCTGTTACAACATCTGGTCTGAAACATCTGAAAGAATACGAGTTGTGCACGAAGGAATCTCCAGACAGCAGCCAGAATGCAGCAACTTCAGGTACAGCAAAGGAAGGACAGTCCCTGTTTACTTCATTCATGTGTTTACTGGGTTCATGGACTGAGGATGGGAGGAGGAGTCAGCACAATCTCAACCAGGGGATTCAGGATTCGGCCGAAACCGCAAAAAAGAATCTGGATTTGGTGCATCCCCAGTAATGATTTCCTTTCATTTGATTCAAACCCAACAATAAGTTGGTTGTATTTGAGCAGAATACGGAAAGCAGCAGAACTGAGAACACTTTGAGTACACGTTATCGCACATTTTCCTCATATCGTGCAGCCCCGGTTGGGAGGGAAGAAAATTATCCCAGGTGAAATGAGAGAAGCGTAGAGAGGAGATGGAACGAGTGAGAGAAGAAAGGAGGCAGAAAGAGAGCGAGAGAGAGGAGGAAAAAGAGAAAGAGGAAAGAGAAGGGAAGACATTAAACAAGGAGGCATGTATTGAGGATCATGGGGATTTCTGTCTTTTCACATTATCTTTATCTGTGATATCGCACACATTCCAGCCTACACACGCGCTCCTGACTGCCTACATTTCTCTCGCTCGTGTTTTCTACCTTAATCTCAGGTTTTTTGGCGAGGCCGACGCTCGCCATTTCCATAATTCCTGTTATAGTGCAGAGAGGGGAGGGGGTGGGGGGATTAGAAAGCAGGGTGAAGGTAATCTAGAGGAGCCGACGGCTGCTCATCTGTCAAGATTATGGCTCGGAAATTCTTTTTTTTTTATCTCTCCAAGTGAAGGTGTAGACCACCTTCTGCCGTGTAATGGGTAGAATAAGAGCATTAGGTTTATCAAAGGGACAGAGGTGTGCTGTTGGTATGCAAATCAGGACCACAGCAGAGGTCACATGACACACGTTTCATTTTTGGTGGGAAATTTGTCTTGGGCACTTAACCCACGCTGCAGCCATAGCAAACACAGATAAACTACAGACACTGTACAGTACCACACAACGGACCGTACTGTGGTCCTGATGGTGTATACAACACAACATGGTGTCATGCAATGCATTAGTTCAGGGGGGTCAAACTCATTTTCCCAGAGGGCCACACTGGAAAAAGAGAATCACACCGAGGGCCAGACATGGAGAGTTTAGTGACGTGCTTTTGTTACTGCGTGTCACTGTTTTTTTTGTTTGTTTTTTTACATTTTGGTAGCTTTTTTTTCCTCATATTTGTTTATTTTATTTGTTGTTTTTGTTCTGATATTTTTGTGACTTTCTCAGACATTTGTCAGCTTTTTGTAAATTTTTTGCTTTTTAAGTCATTAAAAGACTTCCTTAGCATCACAGAATTTAGCAAATGAAGCAAAAATAATGATACTATTTATTTTTCTCATAGGGCTGTGGGAACATAGGGCTGTGGGAATATAGGGCTGTGGGAACATAGGGCTGTGGGAACATAGGGCTGTGGGAACATAGGGCTGTGGGACCATAGGGCTGTGGGAACATAGGGCTGTGGGAATATAGGGCTGTGGGAACATAGGGCTGTGGGAACATAGGGCTGTGGGAACATAGGGCTGTGGGAATATAGGGCTGTGGGAACATAGGGCTGTGGGAACATAGGGCTGTGGGAATATAGGGCTGTGGGACCATAGGGCTGTGGGAACATAGGGCTGTGGGAATATAGGGGGTGTGGCAACATAGGGCTGTGGGAATATAGGGCTGTGGGAACATAGGGCTGTGGGAAATATAGGCTGTGGGAACATAGGGCTGTGGGAACATAGGGCTGTGGGAACATAGGGCTGTGGGAATATAGGGCTGTGGGAATATAGGGCTGTGGGAACATAGGGCTGTGGGAACATAGGGCTGTGGGAATATAGGGCTGTGGGAATATAGGGCTGTGGGACCATAGGGCTGTGGGAACATAGGGCTGTGGGAATATAGGGCTGTGGGAATATAGGGCTGTGGGAATATAGGGCTGTGGGAACATAGGGCTGTGGGAACATAGGGCTTGGCTGTGGGAACATAGATCTGGGCTGTGGGAACATAGGCACGCTCCCTCGTAAATTGGCGATGCACATTTGTCCTATGGGGTTAAATTGCAGCCCGTTCTGTGGCTGCCGGTTACAACGTTCATGCTTAATACTGGACCTATACTACACTATACTTTGACCAATATCAAAGATTGCTGTTCCCATCAGTCACTTGCACACAAACACAGGAAAATAGGGTTGAAAAAAAACAAAATGACCCTTAAACAGGAGTTCTCCAAAATCTACATCCCATTTGTGAAACATGCAAATCATCTCCAGAAACTTTGATTCACTTGCTTTGAAGCTGATCCTCCCGACAGACTACTTTCTGTCTTTGAATATTTAGATTTCTGATGCCTGTACATGTCTCTTAGTGCGTCGTCTGTTTCTGCATAATTGGAAAAAAAAAGAACCCAAAGCCGCATTTGTCAAAAAATATCTCACGTTTCATTCCAAATCCCATTTAAAACATGCAGATTTTAAGAAAATGTGAACACCATTCAACCCACTTAACATCACGGTTCCCCTTTTGTTCCCCTGAAGTAGCTTTGAGGTTGGATAAATCATTTTATTTCACACGTGTCTGACTGTGTTAAACATTATACGTCAGCTTGTTCCAGTTTACAGTGAGCCAAATATTCAAACTCAAGACTATGTTTAGATGTCTGCATCATCTCGTCATATGGAGATATTCTAGGTGTAGTGTATCCTACATACCCTCCCAAAAGACTAAGGACACATCTCTTGTCCCTTATTTGATAGCTCCTCGGCTTCATTTAAAAAAAACAATACTTTTAGCGTGTATAGAGCCAACATATTTCCACATGTAAATCTGTAAACTGTGTTAATTTCAACCAAAACTAGAGTTTTGATGGTTGGAAAAGTGGAAAGACGACCCAAAACGGCTTTTCATAGTTTTATTTTGTTTCTGTCGACTGTGAATAAAGTGTGAATCACTGATTATTCAGTCAATTCAATTTCGCGGATGTTTTTAGGTTTAAAAAAAGGATCTTACTCTTTAACAGAAAGGTCGACCTCCTTAGAAATCCATCCAATAATGTTGTCAGACACTTAGAATATTAATCTGAGTCTGTCAGCGGCAAAAACGAGCACTTTTGTGAAGGTAAATTCAAGCTGGACAATTACTATTAACTCACATTGTAGCTTGTTTCTCGCTTAATACTGGACCAATGTCAAAGACTGTTGTTCCCATCAGTCACTCAGACACAAAAACATAGGAACATAGGGGTCAGGGTTGAAGAAAAACAAAGTTACCCTTTAAGTGTGAAACTTCTCAACGAATCAAAGCTCCATACGTGACATGTGCATTAGTGTGTGTGCCTTTTCTTCACTGAGTGTGTGTGGCAGACTGTCACTAACAATTATTTTCATTCTCCATCAATCGGTCGATTTTCTGGATGAACAGATTACTTGTTTGCTTTATAAAATGTCAGAAAATGGTGAACAATGTTTATCAGTGTTTTCCCAAAAAAGCTCAAGAGGATGTCCTCAAATGTCTTGTGTCTTGTCTTGCGTTTTGTCCACAGCTCAAAGATATATTCAGCTTACTGTCACAGAGAAGAGAAGAAAATGGAACAATATTCACATTTAACAAGCTGACATCACACACACAAGAGAGAGAGAGAGAGAGACACACACACACACACACACACACACCCAGGTGGAAAATCCCACCCTGCTGTGACGCCACTGAACACACAGCCGACACTAATCGTTTCCAATTAAAATACGCTTGCTGTTAGAGGAGAGACACACAAACACACACCTTCACTCTTACCCCTTTTCCACCAACAAGAACCAGGTGCTGGTTCAGAGCTAGAGCTAGTGCCGGTTCGGAGTCGGTTCGACTGACGAGCCTCCAAAGAACCAGGTTTGCTTTTCCACAGAGCTAAAGAGCCGGCACAGAGCCAGGTCTCACGTCCCTGTATACCTCTCATCTCTCCCAGCAACGTTAACGCGGCGCCGCCAAACACAACCACGGCATCAACAATGGCGGACGTAGCTTTGCTATGGATGTTCGTGGCTTTGTGGAGCTACATCGGCATCCAAACTCGGCAGCTCCAACGTATAGTGCAAGAAAGCAGCTCGTTTCCTCCTCTGACCACCGCTGCTGTTTCTGTTTAATCGCGGCCATCGTGTTTATCTGATCATTCAAAAATGGAGGTCACAAGTTTCTGTTCGTCTTGTTGGTCACGGTAACCCCGCCCCCCCCAAGCCGCTGACATAAGCGGTTCTTACTTCTTGGCCCAGCGATGATTTGGTGCTACTTAAGAACCACTTTTACGGGTTCGGAGCTGGTGCTTTTGGTGGTCGAAAAACAAAGAACCGATTTGAAACTATAGGCTCTGGCTCCGAACCAGCACCAGCTCTGCCTCGGTGGAAAAGGGGCATCTGGAAACAAATTAGTTTTTATTGGCGTAGCGTGACGTCTATTGACAATTTCGACACTGTATTGCTGTTCTGTCCGGGAAATAGCTTCCTTGCCACCCTTGATGACGCTTACCTGCGCTGTGCTTTGCTCTGTGCCCAACCTAGCGATGTTCGCGGAGAGAGAATCATACCAGCACTACTCCTCAATCATCTTTTCATCCTCTGGCTACTCAACCTTCTATCCTTCCTTCTCTTCCTGCTCCTTCTTTTCTACCTCCCTGTCTGAAGCATCTATCGGCCCCCTCCGTGTGGACTGTAGTTGAGGCTTCATTATGTTCTCCCCCCAACCCCCTGCTCTCATATTTATTTCATACTGTAGCTAGCAGGCGTAGGGAGGAAACAGGCCCCCGCCGGCAAATGAAAGGGTGAATTTCCACATGCATTATTCTCACGTTAACTCGCCGCGGGGCTCGTCCCAGCCTGAGATGCCCCGCGGCGAGTTGACAGTCAACAGCACGCACACAAAGGCTTCGAGCACACACACACGCACACACACACACACACACACACACACAGAACTGTGCATATTATGGAGACACATGTAGGGTACAGAGATTCATTGCAGTACGCAGAGGTACCAGCTTCTCCTGCCCTCAACATGCACACAGAAATGAATAAAATATGTACAAAAGAGATGTATATATGTGTACAAGATACACACAAACATGGCCTAGGTTTTGTTTTAACATTGGGGGTGGAAGTACAACCGGGGGGTCCTCCCAGCCCAGTCTCACGGCAGTTCGTGATATTGTCACGTTATTGAATCTATTGAGTCGTGGACAGGGCACGATAATGTTGTTTTTTTCGTGTGGCAATTACGAATTTTAAAGCAATGCATTTCAATGGGAAGCATATTTCGTGATCACAGAACGATGCCGGTAGCAAGTAGTGTTGATAAGGAGGAAGTCAGCGCAGGAAGGTTGGTCGGGGTGGGGGTGGATGGGTCAAACAACACGGGACTTTCACCACGGAGACCGGGGGATGGCGTCCCGCGTGTGACGGTTCCTTTCCCCGTTATTCTCTTCCTAACCACGACCGTCCCGTTGTTGTGGCGTTTCATTTCCCCCGATGTTGCGTCCCCCCCAGAGCAACACTACACGTTCAAAATTCGTGGCGTGTACACGAAATAAACGTCAAAATCGTGACCTGTACACAAATTAATAAATGTAAATAACGTGACTATTTCACGACCTGGCGTGAGACCGGGTTGGTCCTCCTGTATACACTTTTGACCGTCGAATACTTCCATTTTCCTGAACAACAATGGAATGCTTCGCCATCAGATTTTTCAAAGCTAACACTTGTACAATTTAAGAAATTGTACCCCCTTGGAGGTTTTTTTCTTTTCATCTCTCCATCACATCTTTCATTCATTATGTGTATATCAATCTGTAGTATTTGTATCCATGTAAACCAATAAACTAAACTCAAAATGTATGCCGTTTTTTATATCAATTTATGATGCCATGTCTTCATTAAAGGTCCCATGACATGCTGCTTTTTGGATGCTTTTATATAGACCTTAGTGGTCCCCTAATACTGTATCTGAAGTCTCTTTTATATAGACCTTAGTGGTCCCCTAATACTGTATCTGAAGTCTCTTTTATATAGACCTTAGTGGTCCCCTAATACTGTATCTGAAGTCTCTTTTATATAGACCTTAGTGGTCCCCTAATACTGTATCTGAAGTCTCTTTTATATAGACCTTAGTGGTCCCCTAATACTGTATCTGAAGTCTCTTTTATATAGACCTTAGTGGTCCCCTAATACTGTATCTGAAGTCTCTTTTATATAGACCTTAGTGGTCCCCTAATACTGTATCTGAAGTCTCTTTTATATAGACCTTAGTGGTCCCCTAATACTGTATCTGAAGTCTCTTTTATATAGACCTTAGTGGTCCCCTAATACTGTATCTGAAGTCTCTTTTATATAGACCCTAGTGGTCCCCTAATACTGTATCTGAAGTCTCCTTTATATAGACCTTAGTGGTCCCCTAATACTGTATCTGAAGTCTCTTTTATATAGACCTTAGTGGTCCCCTAATACTGTATCTGAAGTCTCTTTTATATAGACCTTAGTGGTCCCCTAATACTGTATCTGAAGTCTCTGTAGTCTTGACCAACTGCCACTTTGCTCGTTTGAAAGCCATGATGTCTCTCTCTCTCTCATGGGTGGGCCAAATTCTCTGGGCGGGCAAAGCAGAGAAAGGGGAGGTAACCTTGCTCCTTATGACCTCATAAGGAGAAGATTCCTGATTGGTCCATCTGAGCTTTCATTTTCTCAAAGCAGGATACCCAGGGCTCGGTTTACACCTATCACCATTTCTAGCCACTGGGGGCCATAGGCAGGCTGGGGGGGGAACTCATATTAATAAAAAAAAAAAAACATAAAGTGAAATTTTCATGCCATTGGACCTTGATTATTATTACTATAGTAAGGGTCCATCCAGAGGGGGATATGCAAGGCAACACTGATCCCAGTACCAGCCCCCCTGAAGGTCTTTTTTAGAACCTCTTTTGGGGAGTGGGTTGTCTTCCTCTCCTTTTTTTTTTTTTTTTTTTGGGGGGCGACGTATCCCCTGCATATCCCCCCAAATCTCCGCCTGCGCACACACAGAAACTGAGAGAAGCCTTTTATCTAGGGCTGCACGATTACAGAAAAAAATATAATCACGATTATTTTGATCAATATCGAAATCACAATAATTTAACACGATTACTCGTTGACTTCTGGAAAGATGTTGCAGTTATTGAACTTAAAAAAAACAGTGGAAAAAGTTAATAAATAAGTCAACTGTTAAAAAAAAAAAAAAAAAACACATACAACTGTGAAATTTGCCTCAATACTTTTTCCCATTTAAACTTTATTCGTTCAGTTTACCTGCAAAACGTAATGAGCTAAATCATTTATTTTTCTCGATCATTCTGTTGTTGTGATCGTTGGGAGCCGAAGTCATAATCACGATTACATTTCGATTAATTGCACGGCCCATACTTTCATCCCTCAGCAGAGCCGGACACATCGCAACTTTTAACGGACCTAATAACAGTACACAACGTTTCTTCGCATGGATTTCTGCATGTCAAATGTTCTAACGTCTGCTGCTCTCTCTCCTCCACGACGGGACTCTTTTTTTAAAGGGGCTCGGCATCCCTAACGAGCCAGAACAAAAAGCGAGAAGGAAGGCGCGGAGAGGAACAGGCCACGGGTGAGCGGCCCGAGTCCCTCGTAAATTAACCTTGTAAATGTAACGCCGCGGTTTACCTCCCGACAGCAGCCATGATATTCACAGGAGCTGTATGGATTCACAGGCTGCCCTGCAAGACACAGTATTGACAGGCCTCCACAGCCAATTACCCAGGTTTACTGACACACACACACACACACACACACACACACACACACACACACACACACACACACACACACACACACAGACACAGACTTGACTCAGGCAATCATGGGAGCAAAAGACAGAGAGACAGACGTGAAGATAAGAGATGACAAACACATGGGCTCATTACAGAAATGTATGCCAACAGATATATTAGGTTGATTACATCGTGGAGACACAAACACACATAACACACAACACACACCGGGAAGCCCAGTGACACCTGTAGACTGAAGCCCGAGAGCTGGGGGTTACAAAAGTGTGTGTATGTGAATATGCCCCTCCTCCCACCCCCCTTTCCTGTTATATTTTTAATAAGTGTCCTACTTTTCAGTAACATATATGGGCTAACTAGTGTCAGCTAGCTAGCTCTTGTAGAAGTCAGTCTCTAACACGGTAGCTAGTTTTATAATACTAATATAATGAAGACTAAAAGATGAATATGCACCTTTTTATGTCACCTCTTTCATGCACTTTCCTTCCCGTTTCCAAAACAAGCTTTTCATCTGCTCTCTCTCTCTCTCTCTCTCTGTCTCTCTCTCTCCCTTCCCCTCTCTCTCTTCCCCTCTCTCTCTCTCTCTCTCTCTCTCTCTCTCTCTCTCTCCTTCCCTCCCTGCAGCATGCTGTGTGTATTTGGTTGTGTGTATTTGGTTGTGTTGTGTGTATTTGGTTGTGTGTATTTGGTTGTGTGTATTTGGTTGTGTTGTGTATTTGGTTGTGTTGTGTGTATTTGGTTGTGTTGTGTGTATTTGGCATGTGTTGTCATATTAATAAAGAGGTTTTCTTAATCAGAATGTGGTTTTTGAGTTGCATTGCTTGTTTGTCCCTGTCGGCATGACATGCACGCATATAAAAAGTATAATACGTTTATTCATTCGTTCAAGTAGAGCAACTAACGAAAGAGTAGCAGTGGAGGAAACTGAATTCCTCAACTTAACTTTCCTCCGGTTGTCAGACTTCTCTCCAAACTCTCCTTTGTGCTTCTTTTCAAGGCCTTTCCGATAGCTGAGGTTTAGATGCTGCAGAGCGCAGCGCTGGCAGCTACTGTTCTCTGACCAGAAGTACCGACCCAACAAACAGACGCAGGGAAAAAGATCTCTCGCTCAACGGCTCGCACTGAAAAGTTTGCAGCTCAGCAGTCGACCCTGAATTCTGACTTTATTTGAATGCAGCACCGGGCAGAAATCTCCCCCGCACACATTGTGCCTCTGTGATGGATTATCTATCACATGCAAGTTTAATGTCTCTGGAAAACTAGTTTTGGCTTTTGATTTCCACCGGATACTGAGGGGAACTCAAACCCGTGGCAGCTTGGAAGAAAGGAAATCAATGGCTGGCAGTACTGTGAAGTATACACAATCAGACACATTATACATCGCAACCAGGGCTCGACATGAACACCTGCCAACCCACCAAATGTGGGTAGATTTCAGCAGTGGTGGGTAACAGTCACTCTCACTAGCCACTTTGGAGGGTGGGGGGGGTGGCATGCCTTTATATCAGAAGATGCCCAAATTCTTTCATATGAAAGGACAAAATGTGTCTGGATGGAACGGGCCAAAAATAAATGTTGATGTTGAAAAATTCTATAATTCATGTAATTCTTCGTAGATAAAGCGTATGTATTTAATTTAAAGGGAAGTTGAACTAGATTAATCACTTTTTATTGGCACAAAATATATGTGTGTATATATACGGTTAGGATTTTACAAAATAAGAAGAGAATAAGTGTGAGCATGTCAAAGGCCAAGGCGGGCCAAAAATGGGCGGCATTGCTTTTTATTGTATATTGCTGTGTATGTGTGTGTGTGTGTGTGTGTGTGTATGTACATGCGTTTGTGTATGCGTGTGTGCATGCGTGTGTGTGTGTGTTTATGTTACAGTGTGTGTTTGTGTGTGTGTGTGTGTGTATATACATGCGTTTGTGTATGCGTGTGTGTGTGTGTGTGTGTGTGTGTGTGTGTGTGTGTGCGTGTGTCAGGGTCTGATCTATTCATATGTTGCCAGTAAGAACTAAGGAGTTTTTTTGGAAGAAGAAAAACCCCAGCAACCAGAGAACAAAAGCAAAAATGTGCTCTGAAATTTACATTTTCATTTGACTTTGACATTGATATTTCTGTATTCAGTCTGTAAAAGAGATCCTGGAAAGAAAGGGACCAACAACTGCGCCAACGTCCAGTCCGTCTCTTTAAAAATGAAGATCAGAGCCGTGAACTCAGCCGGCGAGTCCACATGTCAGCCAGTTTGTCGGCTGAGAAAAGTCAACCAACGCCAAGCACAAGGTTTCGTGGCCCTTGGCCCCAGAGAGGAATGACATTTCACTGAACTTTTTATTCGCACAAATGGACAAACTTGAACTTTCAAAACATGATCAGCATCAGCAGCTTCTGTAGCTGGTACTGAAGGTAACTTTGTGTGTTTTTCTAAGTATTATTACCTCCGCCAAGAAGGCTATGTTTGTCTGTTTGTTTGTTTGTCAGAAACGATGCTAGATAGGTCATGCCTTAGCAGAGGCCTGCACTCTCCAAGTGTCCTTCTAGTTACTATATAGTTTGCAAGGTAGTGACGCACATGAGTACATATTCATCTATGGGGTCCGTCCATCCATCCATCCATCCATCCATCCATCCATCCATCCATCCATTCATCCATCCATCCATCCATCCATCCATCTTCGTCCATCTTGTACCCTGGATCTCGTTCTTTCGGTCATGACCCAGCCTTCGTGACCATAGTTGAGGGTAGGAAGGAAAACTGACCGGTAGATCGAGAGCTTTGCCTTGGCGGCAGGGGCGGATCTACAGGGGGGCAAGGGGGGGCAGCTGCCCCCCCACTGTAGGGCCTTGCCCCCCCAGCTGCCCCCCTAACTTTGGCATTCAAAAAACTTTGCTTGTAAAAACAAACTGCCACTATGTGCACAGGCTTCTTAAAACATTGAAACAAACTATTAATTTATATTAATTCATAATAAATAATAATTGTAGATGTAATCTTAGCCCCCTGCCCCTCAAATACTTAGCTACGTCCCCTGCATCAAACGTGCAGAGCGCCGTTCGCACATTCAGGCTCGCACAGAGCGAGTCTGCTGCGCGGTGTGGGGGCCCTGCATCCCGGCAAAGACTGGAGCGACTGAGCTGCCCCCTCCCCGAGCCTCTCAAAGTGAAGTCTGTTTCCCAGGTGAAAGTTAAAACACACGTTTCATCTAAAGTTAAATTTGTAATAATTATAATGTCTGCTAAAGGCGAGTCAGTATCAACAACAGCCGCGTCTGTTAGCCAAAAGTCAAATTGCTCCCTCGTGGGTTGTAAGAGCATTCTGCTGTTTGATTAGTTTGATTTCAGTAAAGAAAGAAGAGCATAATACAGAATATTACAAACTGGCATGTTTGAATTCATAACGTTTACAGAGGGTCGCCGCGTTTGGTGGCGTACGTTACAACACACTACACAGTGCTTGCTGAGACCGATCATTTGTATATGATTAGTTAAGGAGTAGGCTACTATAAAATCCACTTCCTCTCACATATCACGATCACACTACACAAATTAAACCAGGCAACATCCTTTACAATGTCATACTTTAATACAAAACGGGAAAAAAAGGCTAATGTATGCTGGTTGATGTTAGATGATTTTTTGCTATATTGCTAACAGGACCAACAGGGTAATAGTGAAATACAAGAATAACAAGAGCTTTTCACATCTTGACTTTTGCAGGCCAGAGTAGCTGGAGATATTAGCTGAAGCCTAAAAGTGGGGATATTGAGCCAAAAAAATCCTGAGTAGTGCACAGGAGGAAGGAGGAGGGAAATGAAGAAGGAGAAGACAGTAAACTGGAGAGACCAGGCAGGTCAGAGCAGGAGAAGACCACAGAAGGAGATGCAGAAAGAGTGAAAGAGAAGGAAAGGAAGAACTGACAGTGAGGGATGAAGAGGAGGCTGCAGGTTCAGAGAGAGGGACAGAGGCAGAGAGTGATCAGGAGGATGAAGATGACAGAGAGGAAGAGGAGGCTGCAGTAACCCCTGGACCATATGGTTGGTTTATATTCTCCTTACATATAAATTGCAGTACAGTAACATAACATGTCCTGTGACATGATGTGTTTTCAGTTTTTGGCTATTTCCATTCTGTTGTATATGTTATAGGGTTAGATATGTAAATATTTACATATACAACAACAGTTCACTCTTCTCAAGACACTTTACAGATAGAGTAGGTCTAGACCACACTCTTTAAGTTACAATGACCCAACAATTCTCCCAAGAGCAAGCATTTGGTGCAACAGAAACATCAGACATATCCAGGGTCTTGGTGGTCGCTGGTTACATACAGATGGATACAGATATAGAGAATTATGATTCATAATAATGGTAATTATAGTAACAAAAAAGATAATGGAACTATGAATAGAAATAATAGTTGTAGCAGTTTAGGGCGTAGCAGGGCGTTGCGGGGCGTAGTAGGGCATATCAGTTTATGTATGAGGGTTTCCATGTACCGTCTTCCCCTGCCACCCTACCAAGATCTCTTGCTACCCCTTTGCCCCCCCATGTAAAATTTTCTAGATCCGCCACTGCTTGGCGGTCTCTTTTCGTCACAACCAACCACAATCTATGGGGTGTTATCTAAAAATATTGCCGCATTGGGAACAACTTGGAAACAACCAGCAGCCAGTTAACGCACAATCCGGGCTCTACTGACTCATGAAGAACCAATAATCAAGGATCCGCTAACTTATTTGAAACCAACGATTCAGGATCTGATGAGTAATTAAAACCAGGACAAAATCCAGGATCTACTTATTCAATTGGGACCAACAAGTCCAGAATCTACCAATCTCAGGACCCAATGTCTATCAGTCTGATGACCATTTAGCTTATGGGGGCAACGGCCGATATTTCGGAGGGTCCGGTTTAGCCAGCAGGAATCCGGGCTACCTTTTTCCTCTTCCATCCGTCATTGTTTACAGCGTGATTAGCAACTTGAGACACGAAAATTGAGTTGCAGTCGAGAGACAAGGTCTACAAATGGATTGTTTTTCTGCATATGAATGCAGATGTATTTTTAAAAAAAGGTAATAAAAAGCTAAATCGTTGTCAAACGGTAGCTGATGGGGTTCTGAGATTGCATTTGAGCCCATGTAGGAAACCAGAACACTACACACAATACCAAACATCTTGTCCCATTACCTACAGATTCTGCATTCATATGCAGGTGTCTGTTTACAGAGATTATAGATCCACCGAAGCATTACAAACCAGTACTTCACATACCGTATGCTCAGATGGGCGTCTTTAAACTGCATGGTAACCTATTGGCAACCACTGAGCTCTCACAGTTACACTGAGTCAGTACTTGACAAGAGTTCCCATCAAGTACCAAGTATGTACAGGACAGTTTAGTTCAGGGAACGCAAGAAAATAAGCTCTTGTTCCAGTTATAACTCTATTGTTTACCAAACAGGCTTCCATAAAGCTGGGGCTGTGTGCAAAACCAAATCAATCTTTTAACACAAACAACAGTGTAATCACTGCAGAACAGGGGTGGGAAGGGGGGGCGCGTTTGGTTTGCTTACCTTCAGTGTCCGGACCACAGGAGGAAGAGGAAGGGGAAGCATGGCAGGTGGAGCAGGCAGCACAGACAGGCAGCACCGAGAAAGACAGAAAGAAAGAAGATTTTTATCAGAATTAGAGACAGAATGAGAAACACGTTGGTGATGTGATAAAGATGCTCAGCGCTGTGAACCAGACGGGAACGAATCACCGACCAGCAGCCAAACACAACTACATCTTTTAATCTCCTCCACAGCTAACCAATCAGCATCTGGAGCCACACCGGCGGGCTGTTAAAGCAGCGCGAGCAGCTGGTGTGTTGCGCCGGTGAGGCCGTTAGTTTGGCAGGTAATCAGCCATGACTGAGGGGGGCCGGCTATGTTCTGGATTGCTGTTTGGGGAAACTGGGAGTTTTGGTGCGTGTGGTCAAAAAATGTTGGTTTTCGGGCCTGACTGCAAATGATTCACAATTCATACACGCACAAATGGCAGAGACAGACACACACACACACACACACACACACACACACACACACACACACAGACACACCAGTTGCAGTTCTCATTAAGTATTTGTACATACAGCTACGAAAAGAAATGCACTTTAATTCATATGTATTCCAAGTATTTTTGGATGTATGCACCACATTGACTGCTGCTGTGTTCATGTCCTGAAGAAGTTAAGGAGAAAACACAAGACTTTCACCCAGGAAACAGGTGTTCATGTCCTGAAGAAGTTAAGGAGAAAACACAAGACTTTCACCCAGGAAACAGGTGTTCATGTCCTGAAGAAGTTAAGGAGAAAACACAAGACTTTCACCCAGGAAACAGGTGTTCATGTCCTGAAGAAGTTAAGGAGAAAACACAAGACTTTCACCCAGGAAACAGGTGTTCATGTCCTGAAGAAGTTAAGGAGAAAACACAAGACTTTCACCCAGGAAACAGGTGTTCATGTCCTGAAGAAGTTAAGGAGAAAACACAAGACTGAAAAAGCAGCCTGTTGACCAACGGACAGAGAACTAGTTTCTTCCATGCGTTTGTTTACTCTGGGCTCCATACTCGGCCCAGAGCAAACACGCAGCAACAAAAGGTCAACGCCTCAGCTGCCAATACCGTCCTCAGGTCGGAGCTCGGCCATATTGACTACATTAGAATACATAACTCCAATATTGACAAGTGGCGGTAAAACATGCCGACATTTTAACTCAGCGGTGCTTTCAGAAGATCATTTGTCAAACAAAATAAATAAAATGAAAATGACTGTTGATATGATGACAGATGAGGATGCATTCAGTCAGACACAGACGGACTACAATTTGAATTATAAAGCATCACAAATCAAGATCTATATGTTTCATATTAATGGGTAATTTCATGTTTTTTTTCAACCTGGACCCTTTTTTCAATGCATTGCATTGGTTTCTACGTGACTAATGTGAATTGGGCGTGAACGCTGTGAAACGGGCTGCAATGTGACCCAATAGAACAAATGTTCACTGTCACTTTCTGTCAATCACCCAAAATATTATTGCATTCCTTTTACTACTGAGTGTAAAAGTGAACAGCTAGCTCAAGTCCAATACTGCATGCATGGCTGTAATGAGTATGCAGAGCGTGATGGGGTCCATTAACAGGGGATGAAGAGGGAAAATGAGCTCACACTAAATGCCCGCGGGCCAAAATCTTCAAGGGCCACAACCAGAGAGAGAGGGGGGAGGGGGTTAGGGGGGGAGAGAGAGAGAGAGAGAGAGAGAGAGAAATGATTCACTGCCTCAAAGCAAAGTGATTCCTGATCAAAATGCTGATTGGAATTCTCTCTAACAAACACACGCACGAAAGCACCCACGCACCCACGCAGTATCATTTGGCGACCACATGTGATTTAGAAATCACCCCCCCCCCAGCCTGCTTTTACTCAAATTTACTGACATATCTGTACCGTAAAAGTCAGCCGTGCACTTGGAGCTCACGTTGAGCTGAAGTCACTCCACAACAACCTTTTCTGTTCGCTGTGTATGAAATCAGTATGAAAGATTGTTCACGCACACGAGTGACGTCGAATACCGAGACGGTAAGAGGACGAGATAAATGACAGTTTAGGGGGTGAGCAATTTGAGAAAATTATGTTTATGCAAAACAGGCCAACAAATAACTGTGTGTGTGTGTGTGTGTGTGTGTGTGTGTGTGTGTGTGTGTGTGTGTGTGTGTGTGTGTAATTGGTGCCTCGGGGACAGAGGAGGATCTGAAGGAGGATGTGTGACATGCATTTCTCTGCTCTGCGTGTGTCACAAAGTTCCTGTTTTTCATTAAGTGTGCGGGTATCTCAGTGTTCATGCAGCTGCATGTGTAGTGTGTGTGTGTAGTGTGTGTATGTGTGTGTGTGTGTGTCTTTAAGAATTTGTGTTCATGAGAGGGCTTGTCAATGCATTTTGTGCAAGTTACAACCGAGTTTCCACAGATTTTAATTCAATTTAGGGGTTATTTTAGACCACGGGCAGAGGAACAAAGAGGAAGCTTTCGGTAAATAACGGATGAAAAGTGCGGTAAAGAAGCTTTTTGGGGTGTTATTTTGATTCAAGACAAATGCATCCGTAAAGTCAATGCCCCTTAATTTGGGGAGGATTGTAGATCACGGGCAGAGGAACAAGGAGGAAGCTTTTAGGCACTGAATGGAACGTACGGTTGAAAACCCTTGAAACGTGCGGCAGAAAAGCTTTTTTGGGGTGTTATCTTGATTCAAGACAAGTCAAGAGAGAGATTCTGTCATTTCTTTTTATTTGTATTGCAAATAATTACGCTGTTACCCCCTAAATCTCAACCAGTCTACTGTAAGTTTATGTAACGCCACCTCTGAGCAGCTCTCCTCTGTGTCCACAGAGCAGCATTAACAAGGCTAAGCTCATCCATAATTGAGGAGCAGAGATCTTGACCCAGTTACACAGTGGGTGAGATGATCACAGCAGGGGGTGGGGGGAAGGCTTCTTATTAAATATCAGATAGCAGCCAATCAGAGTGCTTCGCCCTGTGACTCTCAGTGTGACTGATGGCCCAGCCTGCTGACGGATCCATGCTGCGCAGACTGTGAATGTCAGCCGCTAATGAGGCTTTGTTATTTATTTTTTGTTTTTTTATTCAGCGGATGTCACACAGATATTTCTTAGTATGATCGTCATCGTCTGAGTCAGTGGAGAATTGTAGTTCAGGACAGTCACGTAGATGGGGGAATGAGAGGGGGGGGGGACTCCAGAGCAGGGGGAATGAGAGGGGGAAACGCCAGAGCAGGGGGAATGAGAGGGGGGGGGACTCCAGAGCAGGGGGAATGAGAGGGGAAACACCAGAGCAGGGGGAATGAGAGGGGGGAACGCCAGAGCAGGGGGAATGAGAGGGGGAAACGCCAGAGCAGGGGGAATGAGAGGGAAACACCAGAGCAGGGGGAATGAGAGGGGGAACGCCAGAGCAGGGGGAATGAGAGGGGAAACGCCAGAGCAGGGGAAATGAGAGAGGGAAACACCAGAGCAGGGGGAATGAGAGAGGGAAACACCAGAGCAGGGGGAATGAGAGAGGGAGAAGATATTTGTAGCTTTGTAATTGTAGCCTCAGCTTCTAATCGTTCCTAAACTGCTGGCCTTCAGATGTGCCGCCTCACTTATTTCACATCTACACACAAACTGCCGTATCGTGCCTAGGCTGAAACAGCAATAACCACGGAAAGTTAAAAAAAAATCTAATAAGGAGGGAGAAGGGAGCAGCCTTTTTTTTGTTAAAATTGGGACTGCAAAGCTGGTTGAGCTGACAGGTTTGATGGACAGCGGAGCATGAAGAAGGGTTCACCGAGTTGTGTCGGGAGCTGAGACCAGTACTGAGCTTTTCATGACATAATACCGTAAAGACAAGAGAAGGGCTAGTTTAAAAGTAAAGTTCAGCAGTTGAGAATGGTTTTTTTTGGCCCAGAATGGTGTGTGTGTGTGTGTGTGTGTGTGTGTGTGTGTGTATGTGTGTGTGTGTGTGAGAGAGAGAGAGAGAGAGGAAGTGTATTGGGAAGTGTATTTCTCTGAAGCTGACGGTCCATCAGACAGATTGAGGATCAGTTATTCTGGTCCACTCGGCTGTGTGATTGGCTGTTCAACCGACCAATGAAACGCCAGGCTGTCAGTGCCACGATCACCGGACTTGACCGCCCTCTGCGTGTGTGTGTGTGTGTGTGTGTGTATGTGTGTGTGACCAGACAATGTGCATGCACATGACTGCATGATGTATATACACTTTGAGAGTATGTTAGGATGCCATAGATCACTCCGTGTGTGTTTGTGTGTGTGTGTGTGACCCTCCCTGTCCGTCCTTGTCACCATGGCGACGTTAAGGTGAGTCTATTATTTTCCACCCCGGTGCACTTCAGAGGTCACGCCTCGGCCACTCGCTGAGGTAAAGGTGTTTAAATCATCTACTTTCTGTTTCTGGATATCTGATAAGTATATTTAGCATCTATTTCATCTGACTAGTTGGTTTTCAACAAATGTATCGAAGAAAACATTCAAATATGCAACATTTCAATACACTGATCCAGAGAAACAACGACAGGACTTAAGAGTTTGACAGTTTGCTTACTTTGTGTCAGTGTTTATAAGTTTGAGCGTCTAAATATATTCTTTGAATTCACATAAAAGGCAGTAAAATTAAGGGTCATTTGTGTAAGTACAATTTACCAAATAATTTCATTTGACTAGTTTTTCCCGATTCCGACGTCCTGCAGTGACGTCATCATCTAACTCCTTCAACAACAAGTGCTTTATTCATATTTCTGTGAATGTGTAATTAAATGGAGGTAGTTTTCACCCAGCAGCCGTCTCCTCAGGAGAGACCATAGAGAGGCAGAGTCCCTCCCCTGGACCAGCATGGACCAACATGTATTTCATGTTATTCGGTTGTGCGTTATGTCATTTGTCCAATACGTAGTCTATCGAGGTTGGGCATTGTCAGTGCATTGTGGAATTTGTGCGATATGTAGGCTATTGGGGTTGGGCAATATGTCAGCTGTGCAATATTGTACTATTGTAATATTGTACTGTGCAAGGGCTGTGTCCCACTTATTACGGAGAATACAGCCGACGGGGTTGTTTAATGGGAAGTGCAAATGAAAGGAGTAGTTAATATGCTTATTATATGTATATGAAAGTATGTTTGTGTTGCATGACAGTATGTGTTGAGAGATATTTGTATTTGTTGTCTTTGTAACACTGCAGAACGGACAGAGTCCAAAACAAATTTCCATTATCTTATGTACTGTAATAAAGGGTGGGAAATATATGCACATACGATGGTTGTCTATTCAAAAGATAATTTTGCAAGTCGCTTCAGCGGCCGTTACAGTTACGTTTAGTCAACAAAAAGGTGAGCGTCATGCGGCGACAAGTGGCGTCGGACTGGGGGGGAAAAAGGGACTGAGGAGGGCTCAAAAAGATGCTAGAATGAATGGTAACACTTGAGGTCTAATACTCTATCCATTTCACTGTCATAATGTTGTCATGACAGCAAGTCTTATCCATGATATCTTAATGACAAATCAAAATGGTACCACTTTACTTGAGGTCTAAGAATCTATCCATTACACTGTCATAATAGTGTCATGACAGCCATCTATCTGACTAAGTGCTATAATTGGTCTCTAACCTTGCACATGTAATTATAATAATCATCATGTCAACATGCCCTGAATACAAAAAGAGGTGGATATTCTGTTTATGTCAAGTTGTCATGACCAAGACATCCTCTGGTAATCTCATCCTGGTTAATGTCAAGTTGTCATTACAAAGACATCCCAAACAAATGTAATGTCAACTTGTTAGACCAAGACAACTTCTGGTAATGTCACTTTGATTAATGTCAAAGTGTCATAATCAAGACAAATTTAATGTCAAGTTGTCATGACCAAGACAACTTCTGGTAATATCACTTTGATTAATGTCAACTTGTCATAATCAAGACGACCCAAACAATGTCAACCTGTCATGAACAAAAACCGACTGACACTAAATGACAGAAGTCATAAACATTTATGACTTGTTTATAACACGTTCATGGCAGTGTCATGTCATAGTTATGACACTGTCGTGTCACGATTATGTCGATACCGTCAAGTAAAGTGTTACCGAATGAATAGCTGTGGATGCGGGGAGGGGCCCATAGAGAATGCATTTTGTGCTACGCCCCCTGGCTGGCGACACCAAAACAGCTAGCTAAGCTACTCCCAGGACAGTGTCACGACCTGGCTCAAAGGTACGACAAACCAGTCCCACCAGAAAAACATGATTATGCGATCGCAGAATTCGATTCATAATGAGCCAAAGTCCCCATATTTATACGGGGGCGCATTTTTTCAAATACGCCGCACTTTCGCCACATAAATTGCCAATTTTTATGCAAATTTGTACGCAAAATATGCAGGCCTTGCATGATTTCATAATCCCCGCATTTTTGTTGCAAAAAAGTCCCGTAATATATCTTAACAGAAAGTTGAAAAATGTTGCGTTTACTTCACACAAGAGCAGCCATTTTCCCCCTGTTGCCATGGGAACGTTATGAAGTGACGTAATTACGTGACGTGAACATCATCGAAAAGCAACAAACTGGGTGTTGGGGGGGTGAAATCACTTTTTTTTCTCTTTTTCATCAAACTACGGTTTTTGCAAGTTGCCGCAATTTCATCGCATAAAACTGCATAAATATCATATAGCATATTGCATCGCATTTTTTAAGAAAACGTGCCGCATAATCAAAGATTTTTGCCCGCAACAATCACAAAAAAAACGTTTTTCTGGAAGGACTGGACAAAAGGTGGAGAACACACGTTTGCTCAATGAAATCAAATGTATTTAAATGAACAAAAGGTGAACGTGCTATCAGTTTATCAGTAATGTGCGTGGTGCATGGATGTGTGTAGGTGGAGCAATGTCAGAATGCAAAAGTAACTCAACCCAAAGGTGCAATCAAACCAAGCAGCCATGAGGAGGGAGAGAGGAAGAGCGACTGCTCTATTCATGGACATGTGAGCAATCAGTCATCAGTCCTCATTAGCCAATCCCCAGATCCCAGCAACCAAAGGGACTTAATAGGTCTTGATGCCAAGGAGCCGTCCCAACATGAACACAAGCTTCCTGGGTGAAAGTCCTGTGTTTTTCCCCTTATCTTCTTCAGGGACAGAAAGCCCTGTGTTTTAGGAGCCTAACATCTTATGGGAAGCTGCAGTACTAATGCATCAACAACAAAGCATGTTTTCTGCCTGCTGTTAGATGCAGTGACGTTGTGTGTGTGTGTGTGTGTGTGTGTGTGTGTGTGTGTGTGTGTTTGGATATATAGGGCCTACAGCTGTGTTTGTTTACACATTTATCCGGGCTGTTCAAGGCCACAACTGTTTACAGTGTGTGCAAATTGTATTTCTGTTTGGGTATGTGTGTGCATATACAATGCTATACTGTGTGTGTGTGTGTGTGTGTGTGTTTGTGTAAGTCGTTATCTTAGTGTCCTGCAGGGTAACAGGGGAGCTTTTCCTCCAGCATTGGTCGATACCAATCGGCTGCTGATTG